>NW_010122904.1:19552-50676 GCF_000699245.1 Pterocles gutturalis
ACGGCTCAGCTTGGCTCAGCACGGCTCAGCTTGGGTTGGCACGGCTTGTCACGGCACAGCTCAACACAGCTCGTGTCGGCACGGCAGTAACCTCTGTGTTAAAGAATAATTGTTTTAAGAATTTTATACTCTACTTCAAATAGCATTGGATATCATACTACTCAGTGTAAAAAAATTGCCAAAAATATGGCAATTATAGGTTAAATAAATTTAGTGCAATATAAAACATGATGAAGGAATTTAAATCTTTTAAACATGGCATTTAATCTTTTGCCAATATAAAGACATGAGTTCATTTTCAATATTCTGTGTTGTCCTATTGCTCTTACATTGGCAACTTGAATTCTCTTTTGGTTTTGTGGTTAGATTTTTGAATCTGGCTTATTTGCAACAGAGATTTATCTGCAGAGAAAAGGCTGAGATAAATTCATTTTGTTATGTTTTCTTCCCACCCACCTTTTCACTTTTCACAGGGATAGGGACTAGTTTGTTTGCCTCTCTGAATACATTGTATTTGCATTTGTAAATTACAAAATAGTAGCCTGTTTTTAATACTTCAGTAAGTTGGTCCATTCACTCTGATACATTAAAAAAAGAAGTAATTTGCTTCACCAGGAACTCCCAGGTAGCTTTTGAGCTATTTGTTGGAACTCCCATTCTGCAAAGGTATACATCAGCAATCAAGTCTATTTACTCCTTTCAGCGTGAATTCATTGTGAAGGAGAGCTGGTCCTGAGACTTCTCCATGATTTTGATGCCTCTGAACTGTGAAAGGAGCTAGTATAAAGTCTGTGACAAAACACAGTGCCTTTTTTAATAGGGGCAAAAAAGCTGAAAGTGAATGTCTCAGAGAGTGCATAGCACAGCATTCTTTTGCTGCACTGTCCTGGGAAACTTATTATGGCATTTTTCCTCCCTAAGCATATTATCTTCCACATAAAGATAGATGTTTGGATGAGTGCCAGCTAAAGCTTTTCCCTTTCTCTTCTTCCTTTTGGTTGCTTGCAGGACTTTACAAAGAGATATAGAGCCAGAGTGAGTGAAGATCCATCTCTGTGTTAATTAATCAGGCTGGGGGATGAGGGCCAGCTGGGATCATTATAAATTTCTAGGAACAGCAGCAGTCCAAGCCTCATGGAAAGCCCAGGTACCCGGGGCTAGGTGGTCAGCATGCTGGCAATCAGAAGGAAAAGTATCTTCTCTTCTGTAGAGAATTCAGGCTGGAGGAAACAGGAGGGGTTTTCTCTGTCAATCTTTAAAGTTAGAACTAGTTTCTCTTGCATTATTTATTGGTTGTAGGGTTTCATGTATCCCTTCTGAGTGCTGGAGGAAAACATTGCATGCGAGTTCTCTAAAAGGCATCTCTGCTGAGATAAGCTGGGGGGTTTAATTAAGTTAGGGCTGGAATGTATTGTAGGTAGAAGAAAAGCTATCTTGAAGTCCAGTATGCTGAGACCTGCCAATCTTTTTGGCCGATCAGAAGTCAGTTTTTTTTTCAAATCCTATTTACAGCATGTCTTTCCAGCAGGAACCCTGGCCTGAGTAATCTGCCTGATGCCACTTGAGTAGTGGTTTGACTAGCTACTGTATTCTGGGGTCAAATCATGCTTTAGGCAGTGAGGTGTTCCCCTGAATTATGGCAACTTATCTACTGTAAATTAACCCCCACATGTGCTGCTAAAGGCAAACACCAGAGGCAGTTGGTTTCCTTTGGGTTGCTTGTAATACGTGGAATAAACGTACTCGACTCTGAATAGTCATGCTGGCTCTTTAAATCTTTTTTTTCCTTTTTTTTTTTCTACCCTTAACACTAGAATACACTCCTGCACTCTGGGTAAACCAGAATAAAACTAAATGTTAATTTGCAATTTTCTTACCTTCATGCTAAGCTACCCAAGATATTTGATTGGTAATTTCACAGTTCCCGGAATGTCAAGGCAATGCAGCACCTGTAAAGTCTCAAGCCTAGTGAACGATGTCTATAGTTAGGAGTGAATGCAGTGGTCTGCTGAGCTTAGAAATGTGCTCAGCATCACATGGCTTTCTGTTACTTTGTCGTGCAAAGTATTTAGTAGATTTGTTCTTCCAGCTCTCCTTGCTTCTGCTGGGGAGAGTTGAGACCAAAGGGTCTGTATGGCTCACAAAAAGCAGCGTAGGAAAGGAGACAAAAAAGGAGACAAAAGCATGACAAAGATCTCTAGATGATTCTGGGCAGCTGTGTCCATGGCTGAACCACTTGTATACCCTGTATAACACTGTGCGTGTCCTGGAGCAATCACGCATCGGGCAGACATGCAGGAAGAAGGCAGGAATGTCCCATGCTTTGTTTCCCTTGAGAGAGCAACCTGGCTGTGGGAAGGAGGGAAGTGTTGCACCAACATTTGTTTGAAGGAAGAAGCCGTGCTAGCACTGTTATCTGTTATCTTGGCTCACCTCAGACACAGGATGCATCAGAGAGTGCAGTTGGCAACAATCAGAAGTTGACAGCCACAAACAGCATTGTGGTGATGTGTCAAATGTATAGAAATACATAGTAATTTTTATAGGATAAATAAAGAAAATTTATTGCCTATTTATAAGCAAATAAAGAAAGTGACATAAGTCTAGAGTATACATTCCATCCTCCCAGAAGAGCTTCTGGTTCTAAGAGAAGACCCATCCATCTGAGTGCTGAGCTAGCTGCTCCTGGACCTTGCGAAGCAGTGCAGGTACCACTAGATGGCTGTCAGGCAGAAGGCGTGAGGACCTGTGGGACAGCATCCCGGACAGATCAGGATTCAATGCAGAGCCTTTGCAAAGTGGTTTTGACGTGGGTTCTTAACTATCAGAAAATTTTGGAGGGTGGGAAGACTTAATCATGCAGAATTGTGTTCCTGTGATGCGAGTTATCACTGTTAATTATAAATGAAGTGGTGTTTTGGCTTGGAAAGCATCATTCAGAGGCAGGGGTCTCATGGTCTGCTGTGGGGTTACATAGGCTGGAGGCATCTCTGTGAGCCACCAGTGTCAGTGTGCCAGGTTAAGTGAGCACTGATTTGGTAGTTCACATGCTGAAGAGACAGAGACAAAAAGAGCTGAATCACTGAAGCATTGCCCTTTTTTCAACTTGGTGTTATAATTCGTATAACAGCATTAGAAGTGTATCTTAAAGCTGCCTTGTAATAATACAAAGCATTTGTCTCAGAAGGCAGTAACAAAATCGAGATGTTAAATAAGAAGGGGACCAGCACAGTGACCGGACTGTGGGTGTCCTGTTTGGCCCCTAGTCTTAGGGTCACATCTGGCTGGAACAGAGCTGGAACACAGCCCCTGAAGAGTGAGCACATCATCTGTCCGTGTGTGCTCCGCTACCTTCATGGGCTGGAAGAGTGGGAGAGAATCCTGGACACTGTTGTCTTAATATTGGCTCAGCACCAAAGTGGTGCTCCTGCAGATGCAGTTATACTCATCTGGACATTTGGCACATATGTTGATAAGATGCTTCTTCAATAATTTTCTTCAGTCAGTAAAAGTACACCAAGTGACTGTACTGGGAGCGAGGCCAATGCGATTTTACAAAGATACAAGATACTTAACTCCTCAGCCGTGCAACTGCAGGTCACAGCTGGGGAGATGTTGGCTTAAAAACTCTCTGCCATGGCACAGCGTATTACTGACCCTCCTAAAGTCCATGAATAAAAAATGGATTACCTCTGTGCAGCACAAAAGACATGAATGGAAAGAAAGAGAGAGGAAACTATATCTGTGGCAACTGGTGAGCTGTGGAAACTGGAGTAATTTCTTACGGGCAAACCCACAGGTTTTTGAGGGAAAACCTCCATTAGCACTTGTTCCTCTCGACCTGCTTTGCTGCTCTCTCATGAGACCCAGTCATGCAAGGACAGTGCCTTGGGACAAATGCCGTGCATGAATGTTGGCAGTGTTAAGCTCTGTGCAGAGTCTCCAGCTTAGAAGCCACTTGACATACCCACCACATCTTGGAAGAGGAAAACATCCAAAACTAATCTAAGCTTGATTATTCAACTGAAGAGCAGTTAGGAGAAATGAGTACTAAAGCTGTCTTGTTACGTGCAGGGCGCTCCAAGACGTTTTGGCTGGTTACTCTTGCTCTCTGAATAAAATGAGAGAATCACATAAACGTTGGCCGTTCCCAGTGTTGCTTTTGAGGCAGAGTTGAGCAAACAAACAGCTATGACTATGCCAGTTTTTCCCTCAAATGAGCATGCCCTTGAGGAGCAGGTTCAGCACCTCCTTCTAGTTCTAACTGGAGTGTATTCCCTCCCATGCACAGGAACACGACGACTGTCTAACAGTGGGGTTACAGGTTGGGATATTCCCTGCTGTTAGAGACCCCTTTGTGACCCCTCTTCTGTCTGTTGGAAACAGGACAAATCAAGAATTGCGTCTCTTTTCTTCCAGTTTCCCACCCAGAATCAGCCATTCTGGAAATCATAGAATCATGGAGTGGTTTGAAGGTCTTCTGAAAAATCTTTGAAGGTGTTATGAAACACCCTCCATTTGGGAAATGCAGGTGTTTGGGAGCGTGCAGTGTAGCCGCTTCAGAGAGTGTGTGGTCAGTGTTTTTAGGAAGATCAATGTGTTTATAAAACTGCAGCATGCCGTGGTAGGAGCTTAGGTAAGAATGGAAATACAAAGGCTTGTGTTTGTGTCTGGGTTTGCAACTCTTGTCAACAGGTTGCAGGGATCACTGTCCAACAAAACTTGTGAAGCCTGAAGTGTTGATCAAAGGGAAAAGGAAGGTTGATCTTTCTCTTCAGCTTTCTGACTGACTTTTTTACATTTCAGAATCACTTGATGAAGGCAGAGAATGACAGTGAACATATTGCAGCAATGCAGAAGTGCTTACAGCCTTGTTCTCAACTATGGTAAGTTGAATTAAGTCTATGGATTTTAACAGTGATACGATTTACACCACCTCTAGGCTCCTTTTCTTTTCTTTTTTCTCTGGTATTGCAAGCTGAGATACAGAAACAGGCAGTGTGATACAGCCTTATTCTCAACTATGGTAAATTGGATTAAGTCTATGGATTTTAACAGTGATACTGATTTACACCACCTCCAGGCTCCTTTTCTTTTCTTTTTTCTCTGGTATCGCAAGCTGAGATACAGAAACAGGCAGTGTGAAGCACTGAGATCTGTTCTGAAACCAATCAGAACCTGTGTTACTTCAATAAAATATAGTCAAGTATAAAATTTAACTACCTTGTCATAATATTTAGTTGGACTTCTTAGAGTTTTTTGTATACTGGGTGATTCAAACTCTCTAGACTTTCATAAAGCCAGAGGCACTTGGCAGCTCACAAGAATTACCTGACAGCCTTCAAAAATGGGCCTTTAATTTGCTGTTATTTCAACAAACAGTGATTAAAGACCAGGAAACCTGTTATCCTGTGCTGCTGACATATTTTGTGCTTTTGGGAGATAATTTGAAATGGATTTATCTTTTATTCTGTGTGGTGTTCCCTCCAATATTCTTGCTCTTTAAATACGTTTCTGTCATTTTTGCATTGTTTTTGGTTTTTTTTTTTTTAATGTCACTTGTGTAATAACACTGAGGAGTGGACCCTTGGTTGCAGTTTTATTCAGAAATGCAAAATTCTGTAGACAAAACACAGTTTTAAATTCTGTTAGAACATTTCACAATCTCCGAATCACTTACGGCATCAATCTATTTGACCTTCAGTTTCCCTTTGGCATCTTTGTATCAGTATGAAATCAGTTTAATTTGTTTAAGCATGCATACTTACACCTTAATGAGCTGATAGCATTATCTTTATCAACTCTGGAAACGACTGCACTAAATCCTACTGACTGCAAGCACCGTTCAAGCTATGAACCTATGTCTCGGACTTGGAATTACAGCCAAAGCTGGTTTCAACCTGTGTGGTTTCACCCTCTCTTTCCTAAAAATATCCTGTAAAAAACATAGTAATTGTGCTGTATGAGTCTATTCATGGATCTTTGCTGAATGGTTTAATAATTTTTTTTTTCTTTAATAATGAGTAGTTCTTTTGTCTCTCTGAAGCTTTGAAATTTCCTGGAGTTTGTCTTTGAGCTGAGATGATTTTTATGAAATTCTCATCTAAAAATGTCTCAGAGGTAGAACAGCTCTAACTAATTTGGTGTGGAGCTAGGCTGTTAGGAAAGCTTCAGGGTAGCCAGGCAAAAGTAAAACATCAGACTAACGAAAACTTACATAATTTGGAGAAGTAGATCCTCAAGGCATAAAGTTTTATGATTGTTACCTGCTTTGTTGTTCTAGTGAAGATATTTCAAGAACAGTGATTTGCAGGTGAAATTTTAATTAGAAATTTTTAATGGATATTTTCTTAAAAGACACTGTAAGCCACTTAAAGGACAGTACAAGACCTGCTGATTGAAGGGCATGAAAGCACATCCTTTGTTTTGTTAGTATTCCCTGTTCAGGAGTGCAATCCAATTATCTTCAGGATTTGTCACACCATACCTTTAGGGTTATGAATCTTAATAGGAAAATTATTTAACGAGATGGCTTTTTGTATTGGAAATGAGCAATTCCTGATGTGAGGTTCCAAAGTGGGCAGGTGAAAATGAAAGAAGCCTTGGAACCAGGAATGTACGTGGTCTGCATCCTGCCTGCGTGGGAGGTGACATGGACCTGGATGCGGAGTTAAAGGCAAACGGTGGAACATGGGCGAATGATCATGCTGTTTGTCTGGAATAAAGTGAAACATCATTGGATTTTCACAGAGGCCTTGGGAGGGCTTCATTGCCTTGCAAGGTCAATATAAATTGTACCTCAGTGCTTTAACTTGAGGCAGAAGAAAAATTCTCTATCACTCCACTTGAGAATCGTCAGTTTCTTGAAAGCTGATGAAAAGAAATGATTTTGAAAAAGCCGAGATAAAACCCGTTGACTCGTAGTTAGTGTCTGACTGATTAATATTTGGCTGAATGCTAGAACTGGCGAGCAGGAAATTTTGGAAGCTATTATGACTTTATTACATGCATGTATGGAGTTGTATGCTAATAGATTAAGTCCTCAGGGATTTTTTTAAACAAAATTGCCAAATATGAAGCAGTAGACCTTTTCATTTAAGATTTAAAATTTTAAGTGTTGTTTCAGGATGATTCTGTTTTATTACTTAGTTAGGGTACTTATTACTGACGATATAACAGACTGTAACTTTCAGAAGAGAAACACTGAAGGGTCTTCTAGAGCCCTTCTCTTTCTCGATTTTTACAACTGTTGTAGTTATGGCAGGAAGCACGTACGGAAATAATGAAATCTGATAGGGTCTTCTAGAGCCCTTCTCTTTCTTGATTTTTACAACTGTTGTAGTTATGGCGGGAAGCACGTACGGAAATAATGAAATCTGAGCGGGATTTTTGTCCCTCTTGCTGAATATTCTGTAATATTCTGCTAAGGTGCTCCTTAAGCATTTCTGCTTGGTGCTGATGATCCAGGCCTGCAATTTTCACGTGAGTTTCCTTGGCACTATTCTGAACACTGATCTCTCATAGTGAAGTAGCTGTGGCTTAGTTTTTTTCCCCCTCTGTGAAGTTTTCATGGAGAACAGATGCAGACATAAGGCAACTACAGGAACATGAAACTTTGGGGAAAATAAGTTTTTGAGAACTAGCTTCTATTGGCAGTAAACCGGGAAAGACAGGAGCACAGAGGGAAGGGAAACACCTGAGTTCTTTGTCTTCATCATTTGTTCCTTGTGAATATAATTTTAATCATGCAGAAAAAAAAAATTGCAGTAACCTAGAGTATTAGGTTTCATCTCTCTGCTTTGCCTGCTGGGAAGATCCAGTTTAATGCCCTGTGTCAGAGGCCAGCGGAGAACTCAGTGTGCATATTGGGTACCTGATGCCTTCACAACCTTGTCTCATTTCTTAGGGCTTTGCCAGGTATTGTGCCATGGCTAGGACTCAGGGAAGCAGGGAAAGCCCCATTTAGCTCAGATAAGCCATTGTGACAGAAGCGAAATAGTTCACAGGAAGGCATTTAATACTTTCAGTAAAATGTGCTGGAATGTCTAGCTTTAACCATACAGAAACAGATTCCATTTAGGAAACGTGAGTATTATATCAGCCTTTTATCAGTTTTAACTTTAACATCTGGCTAATAATTTATTACTTGTGGAAGTAAAAACTTTCTCACAGTCCTTCAGGGAATGTTCTGTGCTTTTAATTTCCTTGACCTTCTAAGTTTTCATCATTATTTATAGACTACTGCAATGTATTAACAGAATTTTCTGAACAAAAAGAAGGGGAAAAAATTCTCTCATTAGGAATAAAATCAGAGGAAGCATGCTGAGTGTAATTTCTATCAGCAGATGTGCCTAATTGTTCCAAATAACTGCAGAATACTGTTTGGATATGTTTGAAATAAAAATATTGGCCAATACAAGTTTTAAATAGTTCTGCTACAATTTAGGCATAGGATATGCAGTGCACTTAGTGAAATCTTATGCAATTTTTATCCCTAAAATAATGTACTGCTCCCTCCAATGAATTTATGTGACTCAAATAATAAACCTGGTAACTTTAATTATATTATGAATACTAGTGACTGGATGCAAACTTCAGATTGCCAAAGACAGAGGAAAAGCAAATTACAGGAGATCTAACAGTAAGTTGAAATAATAAAATACTGAACCTCTGAAACTAATGGGAGTTCATTACTGAAATAATAATACGTCCATCTTATGTAATGCTTCTCTACCAGAAGAACTGATGAAAGTCAAAGACGAGAAGCAGCTGGAGACTAGCTGGGAGGTATGAGTGCTGCAGAGAGAATTTGAAACAATCTGCAGAATCCCAGAAGAACTGAGAGTTAGGTCAAAGCAGAGGTCTGAGCCCCTCAGCACTATTTCAACATCACAGAAAATTTGCATTTAGTCTGTGACCAAACCCCATTCACTGTGTTTTGCTTCCAACTCAGATCAGTAATTGGAAGGGTCTTGTGTTGCATTTTCATGTGATTCTGTCCCTCTCTGTCCGGTGTCCCTAGCTGGTTTGCAGAGCAGGCTATCTATCGACTTCCCCAGACAAAGCAGCAGGTGGGGGTTTTGTGAGTCCCTTCATTACACAGGAGAGTTGTTGCTATGTCAGAGTAGCAATTAGGAGCTTAAAAAGAGATGTAATGTGTTGGTGAGGGCTGAACAACATGGTTTCCCCTGGATAATGGATGCTGTTCCTCTGCTGTTTCTGGGATTTAGATTCAGGAAAAAACCTTTGAACTAAGAGAAGCCGGATGCCAGGCAGCTAAACTGCTCTTTTAATTAAGTCTGGTTATGAAATGATATGATCTTGGCAACAACAATATCTGCTAATTGTAACTGCTTGTTCTGAATTTGTTACTCAGTTGAGTTACACAGGAACTAAATGTTCCTCTCAACGTATTTTTCCCTCCCTAGTAACACAATGAATCACGAAGGATATTTTCTATGAAAGCTGGTGCAGCCCAGACCCGGCTATTGGAAGAGATTAAGTTAGAAACAGAAATATATGTTATGATTCTGATTCTGCTGAAAGTACAAACACTTCATTTACTGTTGAACACTGGTGATTGGTTGGTTGGTTGGTTGGTTGGTTGGTTGGTTTACCTCCATGTTTCAGCACATTCTTACATTGTCTTTTGGAAGAACTTACCCAAGCTTTTAAATGCTTGACTCAGTAAAGGTTTGGATTGCTGTGAAGGTGGATGCATGTCATGTCCACACCCCACCCACACCACAGAACCTGTTGGGCATTAAGCTGCTGTAAGTACTTGGGCAGTAAAAGCTCTGGTATTTTTCCAGCTATCTACATGTTTAGGGCAATGTGGCTGGGCTAATTTTCTGTGGGATCATGTTGAACCAACTACTGAAGTAGCAAGAAAACTGTTAATTAGAAAAAGCAAATCAGTTGCATTACTTAATTGTTTTTATTTCCAAAGAGTGTGTTAGCAGGGGGAAATGTCTTTTTTTAAAATGTGGCTGTTCTTCATCAGGATACATGTTCTAGCTGGGATCAGTCAGCAGGGAGCAAGCCCTATCTTTGGCTCTGCCAGACCAGAGAGGCAGAAGTGGCCTGTGCTGAGTATTGTGGCAGTGTGCTAGTGTTTTTCCTATGAAACAGGAATAACTGTAAATAAATACAGACTCTCCCAGAGAAATGCAGGTGGCATCACCATGCATAGGACCCTGGAGAGGTCTGGGTCATGGTCCAGACTGGGGTTGGATTTTGTCTGGTTTACCATCTAAGTAGTCCCACTGTAGAGAATTCCTGGCAAAAAAAATAAATGCTAATTGCAAAAAATAAAAAATAGAAAATCAGATGGACCTGTGCATAAGCCAGCAGAAATTCAACCCTTTATGTGGTAAATATAAATGCCTGTCATGTAGTGTTGGCTTGTTCCAATTGTGTTGGAACATCCCATCTAAAATCCACTACTGTTTCTCTGTTTTAAACCACAGGGTCAATAAAAAGATCAATCCAAGAGATTCATTTGAATCATGTGATACAAATTGTGCCAACAGCTGTGCTTTTCTGTACGTGAGCTATGCAGTGCAGTGCATAGTATCTAAAAACCGAAACTCCCAAAGCCTGTGTGAAGTTGCATAACTCTGCAGGTGACTGTGTTTGTGTGTCCACGTGGGAGACGGGTCAGAGCACCTGGAGGTACCCCCTGGGCTCCAAACTGTACCGCGCTGTGCAAAATCTATCCTGGCTGAAAACTGGAACTGGATGGTCACTTCGCTGAGCTTTGCTCCATCACAAGGTCATGGGAACCTTGGGAGGATTTAAGAAATGGAATACTGAAAGCTGCAAAGCTGATTAAAAAATAATTTAGACCTTGATTCACTTCAGTGTTTAAATACATGCCCAACTTTCAGTGTGTCAACGTTCTGCAGATGCCAACAGGACTGCTCACAGACTGAGGACCCATGGGCTGGTGCAGACCCTCAGCACACGGGTGTTTGCAGAGACCCAGCCTTCGTGTCTTGGTATCAGTTTCCACTAACTGCATTCACAGCACCTAAGTAGTCAAATTATGAAAGATATCTACACTATCCCATGAAGAACTCAGGTACTTCTGAGCTGTCATTTCCTTTTCAATAACTCTATTTTTAATCTTTCTTCCAAAGAAGCCATCACCATTGAGTAAAAAAAGATAACACCAACTCTTTTTAATATGGTCAATAAAGTTGGGTTTTTTTATTCCTCATTATTATTTTAAATAAGTATATGAAAAAGAAGTTGAAAACTTCTGCTGTCTAGTATGAAATGTTTACAGTTTGCAGACTGCATCTGCATTTCAAGCAAATTCTCTTGCAAACACTATGTATTTTGTACAACAGCAGTGCAATTTTTTAGTTGTAGATTGATCATCTGGCTACAGGCAAACTTTGAAAGCTTTCACAAACGATGCTTGTGTTTTAAGCTTATCAGTGGCTTTAGATACAGAATTCAGATTTGTATCAAGGCTTCTGTATACCTGGTGGATGAGCATTGCATAAACAACACTGGTGCGCAGCCCTGAAGGAATCCATCCTAAAGCTTGGCTCAAGATGTTAATTGCAAGAACATTGGAAACTCAAAGGCAAATAAAATAACAAGTGTATTTGTGCCAACAGAAGCTGTTTTGTTTTGTTACTTGTTCAATAGTAGGTATTCAGCAAGATACATGACTGGCAGAGACAAAGTTTATTCCTATTAATCATACAGAAGAATGAATATTTATTATTGAATAAACTCTGACTTTTGACATTCTCAAAACCTCCAGCTCCATAATGATGTGCTGGAGCTAGCTGCATTGGCTTCACTGCTTATTATACCTATGCTGGCAGAGAAAAATAGCATTGTAACCTATGTTGTTGCTTTGCTTTGTGTATTCTGTTGATGTACATATGTGTATATTTCCATTCCTGGTCTTGGGGGCGTTTTACAACCAGTCTTACTTCCCTGTGTAAATGTATTTGATTGGTGATGCTTGATCCTCCAGGATCAGGCTGTCTGTCTCATTGAAGGTGTCACTTTCACCGGAGTGATTGGCATTTTTTACTCTGTTTAGCCGAGACTGCAATCGTTCATGTTCTTTTCTCAACTCCGAGTAGGAATGGGAGAAAGTGTGGAATATTGATGTTGCAGGAAAAGACATGATGAGAATCCCACTGAGGATGCTGCTCAGAGCCACCATCTGGCCAGGGACGCTCCGTGGTACCATATCTCCATACCCCACCGTGGTCATTGAAATGATGGCCCACCAGTAAGAAGCAGGTATGCTTGTAAATTCAAGCACCTTCCCAGATTCATTCTCAGCAAGATAGACCAAAGGAGAAAACAGAGTGACAGCCACGCATAAGAAGAGTAAAAGCAGGCCGAATTCCCGTGTGCATCTCCGAACTGTGAGGCCCAAAGTCTGCAAGCCCAAGGAATGTCGGGCAAGGCGCATTACGTACAAGATCCTCAAGGCACGTAAAACCCGTAGCACCAAACCAACCTTCTCCAAATATGTATTGCTGCTTGGCCTGTCGTCTTCCTCATTTGAGTCATCTTCCGAGAAGATGAGGGAGATGTAATAGGGTGAAATAGCCAAGAAGTCAATGATATTTAGGGGTCCCTTGAAGAACTGACACTTGCTCCTTGCCTGAATGAATCGGAGGCAGAACTCCAGGGAAAACCAAGCCACACAGATGGTCTCTATGACGAAGATGTAATAGCACTTCTGGGAACACTCACCCTGACACAAAACAAAAAGAGAATTAAATAAAAGAACAGTCTGTGAACCAGAAGACAAAGGAACAAAAAGACTAAGGAAGAAGCAATATGAATCTTTTTGAGTCACTGGTATGAGAAATGAACAAATCCCAGCTAGCAGCTAGTCATATGGCAGCCATGTTTCAATGGTGTGTAGACAATGATGAGCACATGAAAGATCTCAGTGACCAGATATATCTACCTGCTTATTTTTATTATGCTGCCTCTTCCAGTCTAAATCAATGAAACTTCTCTGTGCGTAGAGTCTTGGCATTCACTCTCTAAGTCCCAAATAAGTCCCACTTTCTGCTCCCTCCAGGGATGCCCCCTCCCTGGAAGGGTTCACGGCCAGGCTGGATGAGGCTTTGGACAACCTGGGCTAGTGGGAGGTGTCCCTGCCCCTGGCAGGGGGGTGGGAGGAGATGATCTTTAAGGTCCCTTCCAACCCAAACCATTCTATGATTCGGTGAAATGCTGTGTACCCTGGTGCAATTAAAAGTGGCTAAGAGATTAAGGCATCTGGATCCTTGGCTCAGTTATGCCATACAGAAATCTTGTTTCTTTCTCTACATGCAAATGTTTTAATTTAAAGGAAAATGAATATCCACCCAGTAGGTGAAACTTGCCTTGAAGAATCCTCTTCCATTATCAAGGCCATATGCTACAAGCACCGTTTTCTCAGTTTTGTTATCAAAGGAATTGCTTTAGTTGAACTACCTTGGATTCACATTTTTTATTTTCCTGGGCTGAGCTTAAAAAATTAAACTTCTTTTGGCCTATTCTAGTGAAACAAAGAAGCAAGTGTAAATTAACTCAATTATTTGAATAAGGAAGAGATGACATTGAGCTTTGTCCTTCAGTGATAGGCAGCCTCCAGGTTATATCCATCCAAAGAACGAGCTACCAGAGGGACACGTCGGTTCCAGGGACTGGGGTGTACACACTGCCTCCTTCATCTGCACAAGCGTCTGCTTCCTGCATTCCAACTGCAGAAAACAAACCAGGTCCTGAGACCATTTTTTGCCTTATAGAAGATAAAAAACAGCAATGAAGGCAGCATGCACTCATAGCCGCTGGACAGCTCCGCTGAGGGGAACACACACACGGTTTTTAAATGCTGGTGTCACTGCTTTCTTACACACCCTATCTGTCCTACTGGTGAATACATTCCTGTACCTGTACAGAGAATTGATATGTTCTTAACAAACCTCGTCTTGTGATTGGACTGATGCTAGCTTTTCCCTTTTGAGCACTGTGAATAGGTTTGTTGAAGAATTACACCTAACAGGTACTTGTATGGTATTTTTGCAGTGGCATGCTGCTATTTACATTAAGTTGTCGTATCGGTGCAAATATTTGGATTACAGTTCCATCTAACCCAAAACCAGTTCAAGTAAACCGGAGTCTTTCATGGACTTTGGCTGACTTTGAAGCAGCCTTGTGTGCTTACCTTAGCTGCTCACACTGTCAAAACATTGGCATATGAAGTGTACAGGGTTTGAATTTTTGGTGAAAATGAGAAATCCCAGCTATAACTGGGAATCAGAGAAAGGGATTGACTAGTATCACAACCCATTGAAATTCCAGGCTCAACTCAGAGTATGTGTTGTCGCTGCGTGTTCCAGAAAACCCAAATGTAATAGACGATAATTTCTTTTTAGATTTTTAAACTGCTTGAAAATTATTATTTAGCAAATAGGTCTTTCTAGCTACAACATTGGTACATGGAGCCTTAGCAAGATTAAAGAGTCTTTTCCTTGTGTTCCTGAGAGACTTACATCTCTGAGGTGTTCACAGCTGTGAAGGTCTGTGCAGGGCAAGAACCTCCTTTTGGGAGAGCAGAGTGGCCGTGTGTTGTTCAGGAATAACTGCAGACCCCTGGTTCGTGAAAGGCTTTTTTGCAGCCTCTGTAGAATGAAGCCAAGGCTGCTGTACGCATCTTTCCTGATAGCCCATATCTGAAATTAAGCAATTTAGAGGAACAATTCCTCATACAATGTTATCTATTCTCAGCTGGATACTAATTAAACTTACTACCAATGTTGAGTGACCCTCCGCATTGCAATGCGATGTTAGTTTTTTAGAGTGTCCCTTGTGATAGAATTACTGCTGTTCTTGGGAGTAACAAGTCTTTTTGTTCAGGCAGTGTTTATGTCAGTGCCTGTCATTGTCTGAGACTCCCCCATAGAATGGTAACATATGACCTTACGTGTATGTTTTACCCTGTCTAACCTTCAGAACAATTTAGCTCTGTAGCACTGTTCGGGGATTTTTCCTCTTTCTGCACAGACTGTCAAGATCATCTTTTATCTCTTAAAGTAAACGTCTCAAAGGATAATGAAGAGTTGCTCCTGCTAGAGTTGCGTGTACAGGATCAGGTTATAGCCCTGTTTGAAGTCGTTGCTGTGACAGTGCCCAGAGTGCATCGATGTTTGCAGAGCTGCTGACTTGGCTTGATGAGATTGCTTGCCATCAGCACTTGTGTTATGCAGCGTTCACTTTTTCTGAGTTGTAAGTTATTTGTACAGTGCAGCCTGGACTCTGCAACAGACCTGCCTGTGGTCACTCGAGTGATGTGGCCTTTGAATTATTCATTGTTCCCATCAGGATTTATTTTATTTGTTGCGAACTGCGCTGAATTTGCAATACATCTGTTACTTATTTACCTTTATACATTTACAGGTGGCGTTGCTCTCAGATCGTCATGTAGCTTTCACTATTAATTCCTTGGAAAATACAAGAAAATAAATTTTGGTTGTTGGGAATTTAACCATTAAGATCTAGGGCATCTTTTGAATTGAGTGTGAAATTTCAAGGTATAGCATTGTAAGGACTAGTTGGGAGATTTTTTTTCTTCTCTCCATCCTCAGTTGCCTTAGTATTCCCCATAGAAAGTTGTGTAAGTTTAGAGGAAGCAATTTCTGCACTCAGCTTCCTAAATGTGTATTTCATTTTTCAGAAGAGCTTCCTTCAACTCAAACTTTTCAGGAACGTTACTGTGCATTTTATTTCTCCTTTGTGCATAGTTGTGGATGTAAAGGCTGGTGAGTTCCCCCCTGTTAGCACACTTTGTCTTTTTTATGTGCTTTGAAAAAGACATTTCAAAAATGTTTGCATATGATTCAAACCACAGTCCCATTTTCTGCTGCAGCAAACAAAAGAGTGACAATATCACAGTCTCTGTGACTAATGCAGGGAATTCTGTGCTTCATTTTTTTGGAAGAGACAGAAAAAGAAGGATGTGTTTTCTTTAGATATACCTACAGTCCGTGAAGGCATGCTGCAAAACCAGCTCTGGGTCTCAGAGGGAACTGATTTACCCACGCAGCACAGTAGTTCTGTATGGAGGTGACTAACTTGACCCCCAGAAATAATGTAGCCGGGCTACCCTCTCGCAGCAGGGCTCTGTCACTCCATTGCATGGCATAGTCTAGAAACTTCCAAGCCCCTTCCTCTGCCTGCCTCTATTTCTCTGTCACCAGTGTCTAGAAAGAGATTGATTTCACACTGGGAGATAGATTTCATCCAGTAAGTTTGTGTGTGAATGTTTTCTATATTAGGAATATTTATATATTATGTGATATATGTGACATGGTTTATACAGAATATCCCTTTCTAATGTCAGTCTCTTCGAAGATCCTTGATTGTTTTGAACATCCTGTTCAAAAGCGGCAAATATTGGAATGATAAGAGTGAAAAAGAGGAAATATTAAATACCAAAGCCAATTTCTGTTTTTCCCAGTATTTTTGATGATTTTAGAACTCACAGTGCCTTATGTTCCACTAGCAACTGTTGTCCAAAGAGCAGGCAAAAAACTTCAAATACTATGTTCTTACCAAAATACGGATGCCTCTATGTCAGTGGTGGATTTCAAATTTGCTGTTGTCACCAAATTCCCATCAGATATTAGTTACTGTCAGTGAACTGTCAGATTATGGGCAAAATACTCTCATCCATGAAAGGGGTTTTTTGCATACATGGCCAGTAAAGGAGTTTCTGTGCCGCAGCAGCTTCTATATATTTCCTCTTTCTAAACAGAGCAGAGACATTTGGGAAATTCTAGTGATCAGTGCCTGCCAATGCAAAACACAGCAAACAACTCCCTCTCTTCTGAGCTTTTATTTTCAGATCTTTGAGTCAAGTTTGTCACTGACATCTTTCTCCTCCTGACTGCATTTTCACATCCAAAGTACCGTGGTGTAGTAGAGCCTATACAAGCTCCAAACCAGCATGGTGTTGACTGCGACCATGAGGGGAAGTTGAGGTTTTATTTATAACTGACCATAACATATTTTGCGTGGGCTTTTCCAACAAAACCCTCTGACATGTTTTACACTACTGTGGTGTCAATCAGTACTTGTACTATCATCGACTGTAACGGGAGCACAGTTATCCCAAAGCCAGTGGTGAGTGAGTATCTAACTCTTCATTCATCCTGCAGATTTGCTTTTGAACAATGCAAGAATTTATCAAGATTTATGGAGCTTGTCTCTAGCTGAAATTCTACAACGTATGATATAAGTGTAATAAAATGAGTGCCTGGTATTGATCTTACATATGAAGAGAGCATTTGGCTCAGCAATGAAGGAAACAATATTTTGTGTGTAAAAAGATATATGCTCAGCCTGATGCGTGAAATATGGAGTGATTTCTTAAATTTATAAACCACCTCAAAGAAACAAAGTTTCTGTTTCAAACTTGTGTACCACCAGAGATAATCAGCAATTCACGCTTCCTTTTCATTGTTGCCTCCTCCTGTATAAGGCGATGGCTCATTTTTTGGGTTCTCTTATGGACTGGAATGTTTATAGCGTTACAGTAAATTTGCTCAGTTTAGACTCCTTATATTGACTTCTCTTTATATATGAAAAAATGTGCTCATAATAAAACATAAGAATGGCACTACTGAGTCCAGTAAGCCCAGTGCCCTGTTCCAACAGCCTGAGAGAACAGATGCCCAAGGCAAATCTGCCAGCTTCTGTTTTCCACTCCAGAGCTTCCTGAGCTGAAAGTGGGGTTTGTGTAAGGAAACCGAATTGCTCTTCTGTAAACCTGGCCCCGCTGGAATGTTGGGTGGAGGGGAATCTCATGAAGTTCAACAAAGGCATGTGCAGGGAGGAATAACCCCATGCACCAGTACAGGCCGGGGGCTGACCTTCTGGAAGCAGCTCTGCAGAGAAGGACCTGGGAGTCCTGGTGGACAACAAGATAACCATGGGCCAGCAACATGCTCTTGTGGCCAAGAAGGCCAGGGGTATCCTGGGAGGCATTAGGAAGGGCGTTGCCAGCAGGTTGAGGGATGTGGTCCTCCCCCTCTCCTCGGCTCTGGTGAGGCCACACCTGGAGCAATGTGTCCAGTTCTGGCTCCTCAGTGCAAGAGAGACGTGGCACTACTGGAGAGAGTCCAGCAGAGGGCTACAGAGATGGTTAGGGACCGGAGCACCTTATGAGGAAAGGCTGAGAGAGCTGGGCCTGTTTGGTCTGGAGAAGAGGAGACTGAGAGGGGATCTAACCAATGGTTACAAATATCTGAGGGGAGGGTGTCACGAGGATGGGGCCAGACTATTTTTGGTGCCCAGTGACAGGACAAGAGGCAACAGGCACAAACTGCAGTATAGGAAGTTTGCAGACCTCTGTTGCAGCCACTGTCCTAGGTTGTTCCCCTCCTGAGGACCTCTGCCTGCCTTAGTCCTTGCGTGAATTTGTTCCATCCTTGTTGTCTTTCTCTGTCCCCTTTCCTTTCTGAGGTGGAGGGGGCTGAGACTGCAGTTCAAAGTGTGGGTGAGATGTAGGTTATATAGTCAAATTTATACCCAGTTTATGATCAAGAATTCAATAAATTTTGCTTTTTTATTGTGCACTATTTTAAAAAGTTTCAGCAAGTTGGATCTACGTAGGGACAACACTTAGAATGTAATATTTCTAATGGTGAGAAATTGGGTGACTGGTAGGGGTTATTGAAGCCAGTTAACGCTGTTCATGATGACATTAGTGATTTGTGTCAAATAATCTATTTCCTGGTTCAATGGCGAAAGTTGCACCAGTGCTTGTAGAACACTCTGCTAATGAGTACTCCTGGATCGGTGTATGGATTATTTCAGAATCACATCATCCCTACAGAGATTGATATTTTCAAAGCTTGAGAGTGGAAATCAACATCTAAATCAGCAATATGTATATATGTTGCTTATACAGCACACTTAGGAGAAAAGCAAGTAATATTATTTATGAAGCCAAGCTGATAAAAGTCCTTGAACCCAGCTAGAAGTCGTCATTGAACCACTGCATGCAAAGGCTGTTATTGCCAGGGTACATTTATAGAAACCAGCTGGCTCATCATCATAAAACAAATGAGCAATGGACAGAGAGGATCTGAAACCTCTTCCCAGCTAGATCCAGCCTAGATGCAGCAGTGATTGCTTCCAAGTAAATGCTGTTTTGGTGTTCAGTCACCCGTACGAAACACTCTCAAAACAAAGCAGGGAAGGAACTCATAAGCAATATGCTTGAGTCTTTGTGATTCAGACTCCTACTGGAGTCCTAAAGGAGAGTTTCCTTAAACATAGGACCTGGACCTGCTTGGCACTCTGCAGCCGAAGGATGGGCTTGCCAGAACATCAGCTTTCACACCAGAAACGTGTCTGGCAGAGTGGCTGGTGCAAGGTCACAGTTCACATCTGCTAAACTTACCCTGGCATGTCCAGATTTTATTTGGCAGGTTCAAGGCAGTGGCTGCTCAGATCCTCCCCTCTGATCCCCACACTGTTTGTGGACAGGGACCAGTGTCCACTGAGGCGGTGGCAGATGGGATCATCCTGTATTGTGGTTACCGACCTGCCTTCTGCCTGCTGCTGCTGTCCAGCGCTTACAGAGAGACTGATCTCAGCAAGCCTGCTCTGCTTCCAGTCTGGCCTTCTGGCCCACGCAGACAAAAATATAAAGCACTCTGCGTGGAGGATTTAGGAGCAAAACTCGCAGGAATTCTCCTAAGCCCAAGGTTGACATTTCCTGGGCAGGGTGCTGTGTTCCAGCCTTTTGCACAGCTCAAGGTTATAGATGGGCAGTGCAGCCTGGTCTACAGCTTCTCCGCAGGCAATGCCCTCTGGGGAAAAAATACAAGCTACTATAACAGTGCAAAAACAAGCTTTGGCTCTTGCTTTTGCCTGTCCACAAATGCAAGGCGGTGGGTTTGCGGGGTGAGGCTGGGAGTCTGCAGAGTAGTGAGGCAGAGCAAGAAAAAATGAGGTCCCTGACCAGCTCCCGGCTGTTCATATCCCAGTTCACAGCAGGAAATGAACAGCTGCAGGGGAGAAATCTCCTTTGGCTGTAAAATGATGACTCAGTTAGGAAGAGTTGTGCCAATCTCCGTTCCCTGCATACCTGGAGCTGTGGATCCAGCTGCAGTGCTGCAGGTACTGCTGAATCACTGCGACCGCATTGCCGCTATTGTTTGAATAATTAAACCATGCTCTGCTGAATCCAATGATGGTTAGGGAGAACTTGAAAACCCTCTGTTATGGATCACTTCAGTACTCGGATTTATTGTTACAGCCTGATGCAATAAAATCAAAAGGTTTACAGCCTGCTGAGAAAGAGACTGTAACCTGATTTACAGACGATGAGCTTGTTAAAGGAGTGCTGCGTATTCTGATCACAGACTGATTTCCCACTCACTTTGCTTTATGGGAAAGAAGCCTGGACTTATGAAAACATTTACTACAACTAGTACATTTGAGGAAACTAAACTAATATTGGGATTATATTAATGTGGACATTAAAAAGAACATAGAAGGAATTTATTATCTCTGTATCCAATGTATAATTATCTCCTCTGGGGCAGGAGTAGAACTAAAGTAAAATATTTCAGTTAACTTTTAAGCTTGGGTCCCTACTCTACAAACACCATGAGAATCAGTCTGAAGAATCTGAATTTGATTTAAAGCAATTGGTGACCCCAGAGTGTTTGCGTTAGGAGAAAGATGTGGAAGCATTATCTTTTTCTTGTTTTCCTTGTAAGAAATTTAACAGACTTAATTTTGTAACTGTGAAGAGCGATATAGTCAAAATGATGAGGTATTTATCTGGGACTTAGGGGGATAACCTTCAATTTCCGGTTTTGCTGCTGGTCAAATCATTTGCCCTGTTACTGATTCTTCCCTGCTTCTTTCCTGACTGCATTTTAAGTTCCTTGGAGCAGAAACTGCCTGTTATTGTACCTGTGTAGTACAGTGGGGTCCCAAATATGGTTGAATCTGTTACAAGGGAAAATCCTAGTGCTAACAGGAGGTGCTGACACTGTGGGAATAAACACAGCAGATGCAGTTCATAGCCCTGATGCTGCAATGAATTTAGCAATTAGATTTGCTCAGAATTAAAATACCAGATTGTGAATTTGACTGCAGCAGTAGACTGAAGAGTCCTCAAATATTTCCATCATATTCAAATATGAAAGTTCTAAAACACGTACAAATTTGGGTGACTGTTGATTTTTAATACTTGATGCATTATTGCTGCAAACTTGGAGGATGCATTGATTTCAAATAGCGCTTCCCTCAGAGCAAATATCCATCTTCCCAAAGAAGGCATTTATTAAGAAATCATCTGTGCTGAACCCCTTGAGATGAGTCAAGTGAGGAAGGTAAACAGGATTTTTCCCTGTTGTGAATATTACAAATTCGAAAGCAGCAAAAGGGAAAAGCAAGCAGGATTCCCAGTGAGGAACACGTGTTGATGGACTGCCCGTTGCAGAGCAGCTGGAACAGCTGGGTGTCCCCCCAGGATAGCGTGCAAAGCCGGGAGACTTAGTGCTCTTGGGATACAGCCAAAACTGGATGAACATAAGGCAAACTAATAATGTCTAATTGTGCTTTCTGATCATTGGACCTTGTACTGGCAGAGCCAGCTTTTGAAAACCGTGCAGAATCCATTTACTCTCTGGAGTGTCCAGACTTTCTAAAGAAAAATTGTTTTCTGTGGCAGCGAGGGTAAGCTGAGACACAGATGTTCGGCAGCGTCTGCTCCCCACTGGTGCCCCTCTTCGGTTATGTAGAGCAGGGCTTAAGTAATGTGAACCTCACCAATGTTGTACATTTTAGATTTAATGCTGAAATATGCAATTGTGTTTGCGGATGCTTGGAAAACTAATAATGTGGAACTATGTACTGTAATGGTGCAATTTCAAGGTCAAAGCTTTTGACGTTCCTGAATGGATATGCAAACCTCTAAAAAAAGCAGATGCCATAAAGCGACAATTTCTCTATATATCAGAGTCCCAGGCTTGAATATTCTGATTTCTGTTGTTTCACAGCTTATTTCTTGTACCTTTTTTCACTTGTTATTAATTTAACTAATTCAATCCACAAAGCAAATAAGTTAGCTGGATCCTACTGTGCCGAGTACACCTGGTAGACTGGGAGTTTTTTGGTGCTTCAGTGAAGCACATTTTCCTATTTGCTGCAGGACTTTCATTGCTGGTCAAAACGGTTAGAAGAAATCAGAATTGTACTAGATAACTAGATAATTTAGGAGAGTGAGTGTCCGCAGTAAGTGTGCTGATGAGAACCCAGGAAAATGTACTGAGTAGATGCAATGAAACAAAAGCACATCCAGCTTTGTTTTCTTCCAAGTAATTTCAAGTCATATGTAGATACCAATATATTTATAAATAGGCATGCACACATACGCCTTTATAGTCTTACACTTTTAAATGAGCATTAGAAGTGCTTCTGGAAGTCGGAATTTCATTAATCGCTTTGCAATAGAGCAAGTCATTCTGGGCCATGCTCTGTGGGATGTGTGCTTGTGTTGGAAGGGAAGTCTGACACCAAGTTACTGTGAGACACCCCTGCTTCCCAGGTGTGTTCTGAAGAGAGCCCACTTCATTAGTAGGAGTCAGCTCTAGTAATCGAAAAATTTTTTCAGAAAAGCCTTGTCTAATCAGCTAGAAAATTATTATTTGATCAATATTTAGACCCCCTAAATGGTAGCCAGCAGTCTCTGCCAAAATCTGGCGGTCATATTCAGTTTATGAAAGGTGATTGCGTCTAACAGTTGGTCAAATTACACTTTGATGAAGGGTCTTTGCAGACTACATGAGCAGCAGAACTGGGTTTACACCTTGTCAGTGACACTCTCCATAAGAATTATCTCCTCCAGTCACTCCCAAGTTCTTTGGGTTTCCCTTTAATAAGTGCACTGGAGATACTCAATGTTATCTGCAGGTTAGGGGCAGGGATGGAGCTTTATGTTTTATGTTATTGCAATGGATTTAATAGCCTGAATGCTGAGGATATACCTCTCTCAAGCATATCTTCCCATACTGAACTGGCTAGGTACAAGTCAATGTGAATTTTTGTAATTAATGTATTTAGCTGTGGCAATGGTAACCTTGATGAAACAAATATCTTGGCTGATTTTCTTTCTCTTCACAGTAAGATCACTAAATTGTTTTTTCCCTTATAAAGTAAAATTGCTCCACTTTTAAAGAAAATGTGTTTCTCAGCAGTTTCCTCTAGTGTACAAGCCAAACAGGCTGGTTTTAGTATCATACAGAGCATCAGCAACATCAAACGTTGGAAAACATAAGTCAGGGCCTCTAGAGTAATGGTGGGATGGAAAAAATAATTTGAAAATGGTTCTATATGTTAGGTACTGGGTTCTTTTCCTCTGTTCGTGTTTTCTGGATTCTCAATGCAACCAGAGACTGAAGACTTACTCTTTTAAAAGGAATTAGATTTTTACATAATCAAATGACCCCAGGAATGGGAGTTTTAAAAAAAATGAACAATCTAAGTTTCAAGATAAAATCATTAGATCTGACAATATTGGTTGCAGCTTGTGTCGGTTGGGTTTCATTAGGTTATATACCATCCGTAAAGCAATTACAAGCTTCTCAAGGTCAGTTGAGAGGAAATGCAAAAATTAGTAGTAACAAGGTCTGACTGCTCACTGATCACTGGAGAGGAAAAGGAGAACAGAGAACAGACAGTTCCTGCTCTCTTAAACCACCCTTACATGTGGTTTGTTGGGAGCCATCTACCCGGGGAGAAAAGGATTTGGTTGTCACTGGTGCTGAGGGACAGGGAGTGGAAATGTCTGGGGTTTCTTCTCTCCATCTCTCCCCAGTCTGCTTGCTTTCCTGAAGAAAAGACCTTGATGGAAATGTCTGGGGTTTCTTCTTCTCTCCATCTCTCCCCAATCTGCTTGCTTTCCTGAAGAAAAGACCTTGCTGGATCCTTTCTGCTGAGTCATTTCTCTAGAGGATGCCAATTTTAGGGACTCATTGCAAGAAACACGTGTTCCTAAAGAAAATCCCAAGAGTGCTTCAAAGCAATCTCCCTGGCCAGGCTCCTCTGCGGTGGTTTTATTCCATAGTTCTCTGGTATAATGATGTTTTTCCCTTGGATTAGATATGCTGAGCAGTGACTACCTCAGTTACACCTCTTGGATCCTGATTGCAACTCTTATGTGGGACTGGCACTTCCAGGGAACTGTGATGGGACTTTTGCCTTGCGTCTAGTGGAATAATCTTAATTCCTTTATTTAGGGGAAATAATGGTAGATTTTGTCAATTCAGCTTTCTTATCCTATATGTGTGGTCTCTGATTCAGGAGTTCTCTCGGGCTACCCATTCAGATCAATAATAAGCAGAGTCCCTCACCTCCAAATACGTCTTTTTTTCTATCTCTACATACACATGTGCCTTGTTTATGACATTTTGCTGATGCTATATTTGCTTCCTGACTGAAGACAGTTTGGTCTCCATAAGGAACAGATGCAATTATCCCAGGTAAGGATGTATTGCCACTGGAGGATGTGATGGTTCATTTGTTTTATGCCCAAATAACATAATTTGTTACTAATGAGTCCTCTTTCCTTAACATCACGTGTGATAAATCCTTTTGTATATCTGTTTCATGGTCAGACTTAAACTTGACATCACTAGAGTTCTACATTTATTGCGCTGGAGTTTTCCTGAACTTTTGGCCTCCTTCGCCTGGGGCTGTTCCCTCTGGGTTGGGATTCACAGCAGGTGCTTATGTGATGTATAGTTACAGAATTGTTTGCCCATCTATCTGTGTTTTTCTTTCATATCTCTAATGAGAAGGTTCCTAAATGTCATTTGACATATTCTAGAGTGTGTCTGTGGTATCACTTATAAGTTGTTCTTTGTTTTACTTTCGGCTGTATTCCTTCCCTTTAAGCTAACCCTCCTTTCCCTTTTCTGCTGCCCACAGAGATGGCTCCTTCCCTCCCCTCTGGTTGCCAGGGTGACTGGGTTTCCCTGATGCGGATGCTCTTGCCTTGGCTCCTTGCCATCCCTCTCCTGGAGACTGGAGTTTTCACTTTCCCTCGGACGGTGAGGACTCCTGTTTGCTCTTCTGCCTGCCCGGGCAGCTATTCTCCCTTCTAAGCAGACCTGGCTTAGCAGCTGCTGAAAGGACAAGTGATTTCAGGCGCCTGCAGGGTGGAATCAGCCAAGCCTCTGAGGGAAGTGGAAGTCACCTTGTATTCTTTTTCTTTTTTTTTTTCTTTCTTTCTTTTTTTTTTTTTTTTTAAATTTTTTTTTTTGACTCTGATCCTTCTTGAGCTGGAGTCCAGCCAGTTCTCACTCCTGTAATGTGCCTGTGATGATGAGAACAAGGACCCTAGAGTGGTACCTGTGCAGCAGAGGTAAAGCTTTTTTATTTGCATTTCGGAGTGGATAAATTCAATTGCCAGTGTTAGTGACACTGGAAAGTAGATCCTTGAAGTATTTGTAAGCACTTTTATGCATAGAGGTTTTGCCAAGCTTTAACTCGGAATTGAATAAACCTCTGGATGGGGCATCTTTGAATTCAGGTGTGGAATTACAGGTTGTTCAGAACCTTTGTTGAAGGAATTTGACTCGTTTTTTGTCACTGAGCAAACAGATACCCTGTGATCTTTATGTTCAGCCTGAAGAGCCAAAATTTCAGATTCTGCATGCCTGTCCCAGGTTGCTGGTAAATGTGGCCCCATCTTGGGCTCACTTTCAGAGGTCAGCCAGTGAACAATTTTGAGTTACAAATCAAAGCAGAGTTGCAGTTTGTCTGGGTGTGACTCAGACACAACCAAGAAGTGGTATTTTTAGTCAATTAAGTTCTCCAAGTTGTTTGTCTAGTTCTAGCTAAAATGCTCTTTTGAGATCCCAATAAGAAAATCAGATGTTGCAGGCTAAGCATTTAGGGATGGAAATTTAGGGAATTTTTCATCCCTAGAGATGAAAAAACTACTATTTAGTAGTTCATATTCTACGGTTTTCCACAAGACATGAGTATTTTGTCTCATATATCCCCCTGTTTTCTCTGGCATAATTTTAAATTATGCAGATAACAGGACTTTCAATACTCTGTTCTGTGCTTCTGGGACACAATGCAAAGTGCATTAGACTGACGCTGTAAGTGTAAATTATGTAGTGTTTCCAAATATTTGGACAAAGGCGGTCCTTTGCTCAAGTTCATCTCCTCTGCACTTTAAACATTCCAGCTTTTGAGCTTGTTTCAGTCCATTTTGCTTCTTTTTAAATTAGTGATATATATGCAAATCTCGAAGAAGTAATGTCATCTGTGTTTTATAGGAAATCCGGGAACAGCAGCTACACTGCAGCTACCGGATATACTTATAACCCTCAACGTGGTTCACTTTCTAACATATGGTTAATTATTTTTAAAACACACAACATATTCCATCTAGCTGAGCTCTGAAACATTATGTGCTTGTTCTTTTGCATGAAAAGTGTTTAGAAAAGCTTTTTCTGTAGCGCTTAGGAAATGAAGATAAAATGCATGGGGCTACTTCCATTAACAAAGTTAGTAGGAAGCACTTGCTGGAGCAGAGTGTGTAATGTTTTTACAGCTTGCTGGAAGAAGGATGGTCTATATTTAAAGCACTTCCTTGGAAGAAGCATTGGAAGAGTGTTACAGTTTTTCCTGACAAAAGTAATAGCTGTGGAAGTCTGTAAGAGCACCAGACTTATTACTGAAAAGTAATATTCTTCCTATGCAAATGTAAGTTGATATTCAAGGGGTTAAATGGAACAGGGAATGGTCTTAAATTTCAGCCTTCTGTGCAGTCCTTAGTTTTATTCAAAGACATCAAATATCATGACATATCTTCACCGTGACTGTGCTACTTTGAATTACTGCTTGAGCAATAAAACACATATAGATTTTTGTATCGTACACACCATGCTGTGCTATAAATTTTAAAAATGGCTTTATTCATCGATATACAATACTCTGAGGAGTGTCTTGTAGCAGTGGTTGGGGCAGGGAGTTTATTTGACCTGGATTTCCTCAACACTTTTGGAAGGAGAGTTTGCAAATGAAGTGGAGGATTCATTAAAGAGATTACTCAAGGTTATTTGATTAATTTGGACTCTACTACATCTGAAATAACTTTGGATTGTTACTTTCCTCTGTTTTATTATTAGAGTAACAAATCTTTAAAATGCTGAAATATTCACAACAATGTTATAGAGAAGATCCTTCATGTATGAAACGGGCTTGATTTATTTGCTCTTAATGAATGTGGATGCCACTTGAAAAGGGTTTAAATGCAGTTAGCAGTTCAGCTGGGATGTGGCATTACTCCTACAGTATGTACATGTATAGGTGGGTAAATGCAGAATTCCATTAGCGTGGAGTTACAGTTTTTGGAGGCACAGCTTTAAGTATCAATATCTGCGAAAACAGTTCATCTATCTCTCATCCTTTAATCTTTATGCAACTATTGAACTGTAACATTATTATGGGAGAAAAATTAATGACTATTTTTTTCTCTTTAATGATTTGACTTATCACAAGGAAAGACATCTGGCTATTTTTAAAAGTAATGGTGACAGAGGAAAATATTTCTTTAGCTGATGTGTCCAAATGAGAGACTGCTTGTAACTAGAGAGTAAAGCATGTTGAAGAGAAAAATCCCCAGTGTGTTTGAGTGTCCCAGTGCTAACAAGTTAACTTCCAACTGCTTCTTAAGAAGGAAAAACAATGCTGCATTAGAGAGCTGCAGTGTATTTCTGCCCAGAACCTCTTTCCTGTATTTTGGCTGACAATTAGTAAAATATTTTGTTCACATTCTTCTTAACTGAATATCACTTTGAAACTGATAGAAGAAATTTAAGCCATTCTCGCATTTTCTGGTACAGACCATTTCATTACCAGAGGCAGTTTTGAACCTCATCGCTATGGGTTTTCTGTATCTTTTTATATCTTTTTAATGATTTATGCCTAGCAAGACAGGCAATTTTCTTTTAACTCTGTAGTTAGACCAGTTAAAAAGGACTTACTTACCCTGTCTTCTTCAGCTCTTAAGTCTGGCATTGTGCTAACACAAAGGCTTATAGCTGTGGTGGCCACAAAGAGAATGGAGAGACAAGCAAAGACTTTGCCTGGGAGTCCTGACTGGGGATTTTCTACCATATCTCTCAGCCTGTTCATAAACTGTCCAAATTTGGTCTTCTCATCCAAGACACATGTAGCTTCTTTGCTCCTCCGGAGCTCTTCTTCTTTGCGTACCTCAGCCAACTCTTGTAGTTTTTGAAATAATTTTCGAAAGCAGCAGTTTTCCAGGTTGGATTCCTCAATCCCCCAGTATCTCAGCTCCTCCTGAAAAGACAAGGCACACATGTCTCTTAAGAGCATCAGCTTCCCTGCTGCTAGGAAGCTGACAATCATCCCAAAAGCATTGGGGTTCCTGTCAAAGAAGAACTCATGGGTGTCTTCATCGTAATCATCACACAGCTGAATTATTTCTTCATAGCTGCTGCAAAACTTCAGTTTGCTCAGTCTGGTCAGGGGAAATTCATCTAAAGTACTCCAAGGTAGCAGGTACTTGATGCCTCCAACATTTATCATGATCTCTGTCTTCAGATCGACTGCAGAGACTTGATCAGGATGGTAAATCCTCCTGGCTCTTTGGTAATGGACCCCTTTGACAGAAGGGGTTTCAACAGAGACAGGAAAGAAGTGACTCAAAGAATTACAAGAAGTGTAGCTAATGTTACTATAGTCTTGATCACTGCCTCCAGAGAGAATAGGCATCTCCAAGAGTTCTCACCGGGACATCCGAAGTGGCATCAGAGCAGGGTTATCTGTCAGCCAAAAGATACAGGAAGGAAGAAAAAACATAGTAGAGGTTATTCCAAGAGAAAAGGTGCTTCAGGCTACTTTTCTAAATCACAAAATTAATAAGTGCTTGTTTTGTAAGTAAAAGTCACCTCTATGCTTCTTCCTGAAATCTGCAGCCTGTGAACGCGATTTGCTTTGCAGCCTCATTGGTTGTCTGGCAACACAGAGACACAGAGGAGAGCTAAAGCCTCATTCATAATTATCGCGAAGGGTTGGATGCCTGCAAATCCAAATGCGAACAGATCGGTCTGGTCTCCGAGCCTATCTCGGTCATCGTTAAATCATTGTATTTTCTGGTAGTTGTCGCTTTGCTTTCTTGTTTCTAGAAGCCCTGAAATACACACTAACTCAACTAAGCTGCTTAATAGTTTTTAGAGTTAGAGTGGTCAATTAGCTGCCATCAGCTGGACGTGAAGTTCTTAATTGCTTTAACTTGAATGCTCGGATCGCAATCTCTCTTCCTTTCACTGCACGCCTGTTCTGCCTGCCTCTCAGGGGTATTGCAAGGATTAGCTAGTAGAGGTTTGTAAAATGCCTTAAGAGGTAAAGTGCTGTATAAATGATGACTATTCTTATCCACCTGGTCTCACATCACTAAAAATTACTGAGAAGATAAAGGGAACATTTGCCCACCCTGGAGAAAACTTTGTTACACGGGCAGAAAGCAAAGTATTTTATCAGCTCAAGAGGGAAAAGCGATTGAAAGATGCCCCCCCCCTTCACTTTCCTCATTCAAGAACAAACCCCTGGTTTTGTTCATAATCTCTAAAGAGATTCAAAGGCATTTATTAACCCAGTTCAGTGAACTGCAAAAATGGCAAGGAAACTTCCCCAAAGTTACTTACCACCGCGCCACGGGCTGCTGCCCGGTGCCTGGCTTCCCCGCAGGTGAAGTACGCATGCCGCAAACTGATCAGCTCTCCTCTGAGTTACAATCCAGCAGAAAGACCTGGGGATATTTTACGGTATTGATTACATGAAAAATCACTGTAGCACTCCAGAGATCGCAGTCTCTTTCCTTCTTTCTCTTTCTCTCCTTCTTTCCTGGAAGGGGAAAATATTCGTATGTGTTCATGTAATATATGTTGTAGGAATAGATCCTTTGCAAAGGAGACAGTGTCCTAAGTGGCAGCTCCTCTTCTGGACTCCTGGGGCTCCCTGGTGAAATATGCTGAGTGAGAGCTGGTGGATCCTGCCCTCTCCCTGTCTCTCCTCCGCTTCCCTTGGGACTGTCAGTGTGGTCCTGGAAGAGGAGGGGAGAGGGAAGGGGGAAGGGCTTAGAAATAATCTCTCCAGCATCCCTCCGTCTATTCAGCAGGCAGCAGGCAGCAACTGGGTAAGAACATGGAGTACAAGGACAGTCTCCGACTAATGAGGTTTAATAATACGTAAATTCTGCCAAACCTACTTAGTAAAACAATTTCAGTGTCTCTTAACTCCTTGCCTTGTAGTCATACCACAGTTGCTTGCTCTGGAGATACCAGTCAAATTCCTCAGCAGCAGTTTACATGTCTTGCATCCCTCCTGAAACTGAGATTTGCTCTTAAATATCCCATGATGAAGAGGGAAGTTTTTTGGGTCCATGGATGCTGGGCCTTAGAATTCCTGTGGCTATTAGGAAGGTGACTTCCTCCTGTAAAAGAAAGGGTCTATGGCTTGAAAAGAATATGTGCCGAGCACTCTCTTTTCCGGATCTGCAGTGCTTTTCCAACAGCCAAGAACTTTTTCCTCTCTCCTTTACAGATGATGGGAGATCAAACATAATCCTTTTCTCATTTTTCTCATACACAGCTGCATTGGGGGGGAGCTTGCTGTAATGCGTTTGGGTTCTGTCCTGCCAGTAGGGCTTGGGCTGCCTCAGTCTAAAATTGGGATGACATGGATCTGACCCATGTTCTGCTTGCTTGGCCTCAGTCAAAGGGTTCAAGAAACCTGTGATCAGATCCTATTGACAAATACCCTCTGTGGGTCTCCCATATGCAGTAAGAAAAGCGTTAGCTTATGTCTGTACAGCACTGAAGCTGAATCCTACTACCAGAGAGGTGTGTGAATCTGGAGGATTTACATTTCCCACTGTGAGTGTGGAGGTTGCGTGGAGAAACGTTCATGAGCCTGGATCACAGAGCTGCTTTTCTGCCATTTGCACGGTGGGTACAAGGTGCAGGTGGTGCCCTGTGCCCCTTACCCGTGTAAGGTCTGTGGGACTCGTGCCCTGCTGC
>NW_010122904.1:50688-92165 GCF_000699245.1 Pterocles gutturalis
GGAAGCGGATGCTGCGGCTGTTTATCAGCGCTGAGCAATGCTATGGCCCAGCCTGGGACGGGAAGCCTTTGCTAATTGGACTTTTTGGCACATCTCTCTTGGCCCACACAGTGCCCGGAAGATTAACTTCTTATCAGGCTTCACCACTGGGGTTTTCACTCAAGTCCTAATTATGCCATCCACGGAGAAAGACCAGATAGATGCCTGAAGGCAACCGAGTTCTCAGAGCAGAGCTCAAAATCACTTAAATCCTATCACCTTTGTGCAAGATGCAGTTTGCTCTGACAATCAGTCTTTCTCATGGATTATTTTTGCAAAGAAAAAGCAAACCTATTCTAATTAACTTTGGATGGATTGTTTCAGGAAAGGATAAAAACCAATTAGCATTGCCTTCTTACCTTGTGAAGCCCTTGTGTGGTGTTGTTAAAGGTTATATTTCTGAAAACAAAGTGAATAAATCCAAAACAATTAATAAATATTGTACATCGTTGACTAATTTGAGTGTTACACTTATTTATCAAGAAATACATATATTCTAATGTTTAAGACTTCACTTCCAGTACTAGGCATCCTAATATTTGCTTTATTGGGATCTGCAGCTGTGGCTGCAGGTAGGTCAGGACCTCACTGCCAGCTAGAACCATACAGGTGTCTGTCAGTGAGTCCCTAAGAGTCATCTGTCTTCATAAATGAGATGGAGAAAGGATAGAAATATTTTTGTCTTAATTTTATTAATGGGATATGAAGGCACAGAAAAGAGAACTGCTTTATTTGGCGGTGGAGGAAGCCAGGCCCTGAACCCAGCTCTGAAGATCTTAAAATACATAACTGACCCCCAAGGCTGGCCTTCCACCCCCACCAGTCTCTGCCTTCTGCTCCCCTGGACCCTGCTGCCGTCTCTGTATGAGATCCTCCTTAGTGCTGGAGTGTTTAACACTGTCAATGCTCACACCACAAATTGAAATCTCTCCCCAGCTGGGAAAGGCATATTTCCTGGCTCAATCTGAGCCTCTGCTGACTTGTTTTTTTCACCTTTTTTTTTTGTTTGTTTTTCATAAGTACTGCTGTAGCCTTCCTGTTAAACACCCTTTGGATTTGCCCTATTCAGTACACAGTTCATAATCTTTATTCTCTTTTCTCGGTCTCCATTTCCTTTCCAGTTTCTGGAATTGCTCTCTCCTTGCTCCTGAGCCATCTGGTGATATCAACCCCTTTTACATACCCTTTATGCCTTAAATGCAGTTTCCATATGCTTCATTTATTTGTTGACATGAATGACATTCCTGTCTCCTCCCTTTTGTTGTTTTGCCCTTCTGCTGTAATTGTTTTAGACCTGCCTCTCTCCTCCCCTTTGTACAACAAGGGCAACTTGCTACTGCCGAGAAGAAAGCTGAGCAGAGGAGCTAGATCTTACCCAGATGGCTGCAGGGACAGAGCAATTGCGCTTTTTACACCAAGCATATAAAAAAACCTGTAGAATTTCTTGGCACATGGTGTTGTGGTGGCCAAAAGTGTAAGGCATTCAGAAAAGGACTGAGGAAATTTGTGCAAGGAAGGTCCTTCAGGGAGATCCCATGTCTGGCATGGAGTCAGTAACCCGCGTAGTGCTCGGCAGCAGGGAGATATTTTAGTGGAAATGCCACAATGTCTATGCTGTCCCTGTTCTGTTTGTTCCTAGATTTTTGATAGACGATGTACAGCCCCTGGTGTGACCCTGCAGAGAAGTTCTTATGCTAAGAAACCTGAGGAGGGTGGCCCAGGCTCTACTAGTTTGGTCATGCATTTCTGGGTTGATCATGCACTACTTACCTGACAGTATTTTTCTGTCAGAACAGCAAAAACATTGATGAAGACAAATCTTTGATTATGTATGTGCATGTATATGTATTCAAGACTAATGATGTCTGGGTATAATGGGCAATCTCACACAGGGGTAGATGTTCACTCTGAAATTGTGTTTGATGCAGGTCTTCCAGTCGTTCTGCAGGGAGCAGGCATGTAATTTAATAAAGACAGTGTTGTCAGTCTTCCTTCCCAACCGGGCTTTTTGTAACGCTTAAATATAATACAAAGGTAATTACTTTGTCTGGCATCTGAAACAGAAGGTGCATTTCAGGCTTTCGAAGTCGGAGAGAAAACAAAAGTGTAAATCAAAATAATTATTTAAGGAAATATGAATGCACTGAAGAAGAGGAGAAAAAATAAGAATGAAAGAAATTAATTTTAAAAACCTGTACTGTCTTCATTTGTTGGCTTAGAAATTAGCCCAGTGCTGAATTTTCAGTTGGTGCAATTCCATCACAAACTTATTGGATGCTGTTTCTTTCACCAAATGAGTATACAGCCTCTGTCTGGGAGGGCTAATTCTTTTTTGTGCCTCAGCCAATGTATAGCCCTGGCCTCTCCCAGGTTCTTTATGTTTGTGCCATGTGAACTCTTATGATAAATAAAATAATTTTTCATTATTTCCACAAAATAATTGACATGGGATGGAAAGAAGCATTTTAGCACTCCAAAATTAGTTTAAATACTTCCATTGTGTTCACAGGTGGTTAACACTTCGGGAAGTAATTGGATTTAGATAACCTTGTTACATGGAAATTCAGCATCCTTTCAGATGCCTGCGTTACTCCTTGGGCAAAAAGAATAGCTTAGCCTTCTTTTCTTAGTTTAACTGTGACATTACATATTGCAAGGTAAACTTCCAGGATTTATGCCAACATTTTATTCAGTCCAACAACATCAGCTTCATATTCCTGTTTATCTCCTCATAATTTATCTTTATGGAACAATAGAAATACCCTTTCTTGCCAAATGCCTAGTTTGTATGGATAATTAAATTGACAGTAAAGGGCTAGATTTACCTCTTCATTATTCAAGTCTTACGGAGTTGCAGCGTTATTGATTCCAGTAGAATTAATGCTGCAATTGCGCAGGAATATATGGTAAATGGGGCAATGGGTACCCTTGATTTGTTAAGCACTTCTATAATATATTGCTGGTTCATCTCAGCCCTCAGAAACCCCAGTCGTGATCCATGCTCCTGATGTGTCACAACCTGTCTCAGAAGACTGAGTCACATATTGTTGGCAGTGATTTATTCCTTATTTCCATCCCTCTCTTTGTGAAAGTTTTATTTTTTCTCCGTCAAGTTTGCTGAAAGCCAAAGAGGGCCACTTCTTGGTAGGTAAAATACCACTAAAGCAAATGAGCTATTTGGAGCGTTTCTTTGCTATGTAAATGTAAAATAAGGTTCATGGTATTTAGCGCACACATTTCCATGTCCTTTCACAACTGAGCCTAGGAATTAACTTCAGATAAGTTTTCCAAAGTTTTATGTGCTCATTTCTTCTGGACTATCTAGAAAATTGTACCTGTTAATGGAGAGTACCCACGGAAACTGATTTCAAATGGATAATTCCTATGTCGATCCAAATGAATTTTGCATAGGGCTGAATCACTTAGGTTTAAAAGGTTTCAAGGGATTGAAATGTTTTGCGGCATGGGCAGAGGAAACAGAGAGCTGAATGCCACAGCTTAGAGCTGAGTGCTATTATCTCTCCACTTAGAAAGAGACTGATTGAGATATGCCCAGGTAATGGGAGAGTCATGCTTTAGAGGATGGCAATATAAAGTCTTCCATAACCTGAGCTGGAGTGTAATTCCCTTCTGGTGATCAGTCTCACCTGAGCACCACACGCTGGTTGAGCATTTGAGGAAGTTTTTCTACCATCTCTGAGCGCTGGTCCATTTGGAGGTGCCAAAAATTTTAATGGGAAACATATGCAACCTTCCCCTCCTTGGATCCAAACCAAAGGGCACATCTGGCTAAGTGCATCCACATCAGGAAGACAATTTAGTCTGCCTTTTTGGCCTCACCGAGAGCCTAGCAGCTCAGAGAATTAAAACAGTCCCTGGTGATGATCAGCATGAGGCAGTTGCTGATAAATGGAAGTTTTCTTCAAGAGTACAAACTTCCATTTTCTCTCTTACTCTGCGAGCAGATTTGGACTGTGCATTTTGATATTTCTATCAAAGCTGAAAACATCTGGACAATGTAAAACCTTTGGTGAGGTAAAAATTGGCAATGATATAAATATTTTTCTTGCCAAGTTCTTTACATTTCAAATTCCAAAGCATTTATGAACCACACCATTTTTATGGCTGCTATTAAAAAAGTCATTTCAGTGATCCACCTCAGGATCATTGAAATACCACGAATACCCAATATACAGTACAGGATACAGTGATACAGATATAACTTCTATTATTTCCAAAAACCTTCTAAAACCTGATATTCAACAGCCATTTGAGTGCCAAGGCGGGTGGTTTTTTTTACCATTTCCATGCATTTCTACAGTTGGTAATAAGAGACATAATTAAGAAAGCGAAAGCTTTGCTTCGAATAGAAGCTGTCTGAAGGGTATCTGCACAGGGACAGGAACAGAGAAATTGTATCTGTGCCACCACTGATATTCGACAGCCATTTGAGTGCCAAGGCGGGTGTTTTTTTTTTTACCATTTCCATGCATTTCTTCAGTTGGTAATAAGAGACATAATTAAGAAAGCGAAAGCTTTGCTTCGAATAGAAGCTGTCTGAAGGGTATCTGCACAGGGACAGGAACAGAGAAATTGTATCTGTGCCACCATGTGTTAGGGAATAATAAAACCCATTTCACAATTTGAAGAGGGAAGGGGGCAGAAGAAGGTGTTGCAAATTTGCTAGGAAGAAAAACTGAAGAAACACTTAACCAGATGTTTCAAGTAGCATGAACGCTGCTGTTACGTGCTGAGGAGAATGCTCACTCAGGGGATATGTATGTCTACAAGTACCATTGATTTTGGAGCTCACAGGGTCATGAGTATGTATCTGTATACATAGACACACACCTGATTTACTGAAAGAGAAAAGGTAATATTGTGATTATTGCTGAGAAGTTCTCTGTTTATCTCTTACTATTGTAAAAATCTTTCTTTGTCATCCTAGGCATATCACTTGAGATCTCCGTGCCTTGGTTTCCTAGTCATAAATCAAATAAATGTAACTACTGTGGTCTTGTAAGGAGAACTCTGTTTATGACCCTAAGACATGACAGCATGCTCCCATTCAGGGAGAAGGGTGGGAGGTATTAAATAGTTGATCTTCAACTTGCTATGCTGGAGAAGACTGTTTTTAATAGCTGGACAAGTTACTGGTAAGACTGATTATTTGAAGCTGTATAGCTCAAGAATAAAATCCAGCAATGCTTTCAGTTTTCAAATAGAAAGCAGAAACAGTGTTAAAATTACATTAGCTACTCTGACGAACTGCCAGATTAAAATGAGAATTTCTAAGCAGGTGAGGTGGGTTTGAATACTGAGTGTTGTTGATTCCCCTCCCCCCCCCCCTTTTAGGATTCATTTCTTGGATCATTTAAAACTAGTGAAGGAAGGTATGAGAATTTTTTTTTTTCTGTTGTTACTGGTGAGATTGATTACTTCATCTTGTTTTTTCTAATACCATACTGTTCAAATGAATTACCATACAAATCCAGTTCTCCATTTATGATGCATTAAGTGTCAAAAAAAAGAATCATTCCAATTATATTTCTTCCCAAGTCTTGAGACCTAGCATTAAAAAGCAATAACAGACATTGCTGTGCATATAGTACCACCCGGTTCTTAAGTAATACCCTTAAGCTCTTCTTAATAACTTAGCTGATTCCTCATTGAGATCTGTATCTATTTTAATCAATGAAATGTTAGCCTCATTCTCACTAAAATACAGTGATATGATTTGATCATACTGGTATGACTAGTACAAAGAGACTGTGCTGGCATTGTGGTCTCTGCAAACCCATGGGAAGATCACCATCCACTGGGCTCTGAATAGCGGTTTCCCTTTGAGAGGAAAAGAGAGATTTTTTTCCTTCTTGTGCTGGTTCTAGGAGTTCTACCCTCTGCTTTGAGGACAACTTTATTAGGCCGACACTGATCATCTTGTAAAAACCCACCATCAGGTGAGAAACAAAGCTCTTCCCTCGAGCCTCCTCGTCAGACCCATTTCTCAATCCATCTGACAACACCTACTCTTGTCAGGTTCATATTTCAAAAGAGCTGCAGAGCCATTTTCAAAAGTAAGCCCTTGGTTTGCACTTTCCTCCCTACAAACTTTCCCACCCCTTTGTTTGGAAATTCGCATTAACGACCCAGGGACAGACCCCTCAGAGCACGCAGGACTTACTACAAGGCTTCAGTGTGAAAGTCTTGCTGTCAGTAGTTACGTATTTTCCACTTTTCCCTGATCTCAGGCTGCTTTGTCAACCCTTCACATAGAGGAACTTTTGGATGGCTTTAAGGTACACTAGAGAGCTGGCCTGGCATGCAGCGGCACAGGGATTAGGAGGGTACAGGTGACCCTTGTGAGCTTCCCCACCCAAAGCCGACATTCTGGGCCACGACCTATTGCAAACTGGTCACTCTGTTCTCAATCAGTGTTCCCTACTTCCTCCTACCCTACAAAGTCAGGAGGACTCAGCAGCTGCAAGGGCTGAGATACTGGAGGGAAAAAATAATCAGAAAGTGTTTAATTCAGTGCAGTCTTAAAATGATCAGCGTATTGATTCGGAAAAGGTCTGACTGAGTGCCTGGGCAACGACTGGATATGTGGTTCACGTTTATAACCAAATTTTGCTGTAAACACTACAAAGATGCATTAATTAATGATAACATCAAGGGAAATGTCTGGCAGGATAGGTAGAGAGACAGAGATGGAGCTAGAGAGATTAGAGAAAATGGTCGGCATTAATAAAATTAGGCTGAACTTGGGAAAAACAGACTAACATGTCCACTATGGGAGACTAATCTAAAGGAAAACAGCCATAAAGTAGGAAGACACATGCAATGAAAAGCAAGTGTCTGGAAAGCAGAAATGAGTTTTGTTTTAGAACATGATGGGGTAGCATAAAGCAAAACATAAAAGTACTCCATTCATGTAGTCCATCCCCCAAACTAATCAAAAGATGCTGGTAGAGATATTTCAAAAGATGATGCTATGGATCATGGCTTAGATGGAAGTCGTGTTAAGTTTTCAGTTCCTGTGGCTTCGGATTTCATTGTTTGAAAAAGCTTTGCAGAATTTTAAAGGAGTGGGGTTGGCAAAGACATTTAAAGACTTGAAAATTGTGTTTTATGAAAGAAAAAGGGAAAAAAAAGAAAATAAGAACTTGAAAGATTATCAGTGACATGACAGCCATCCATGGTTGTTGAATGGGTGTTAACGTGAAGCAGAAGGAAATATCACTTTGAATGATTCAGGTAAAGAAACAAAATTTCAGTCTGAATGCTTGGGCTAGACAACAGAAAATATCTTAAATAAAAAGGTCACTTAGGCTCCTGAAGGCAGAGGAGCTTTTGTCCTGCCAGAAAGTGTTAGCAGCCAGCGGCTGGGCTGGATGAATTACACCTCTCCTTGGTGTAACCAGGAGAGAATGTTGTTTGAGAGAATGATTTTTACCTTTGGGTCAAGTAAGGGCAATAAACACCACTGTAAACTGTAAAAGTAATGGTCCTGAAGGGGCGGTCAGGCAGACAGGAGGTGTTGGAAAACACCCGTATCCCCTCATCCTTCACTGAGGTGCCTCCTGAAACTGTGACAACAGGAGGTAGTCGTGCAGAAGCACGTGTTGGGTACTGTTGGGTATCCCCCCGCTATTGGACCTCCTTATGCTGCAGAGAGGTGAGTTGGGTGGGATCTCCAAGCACCTGCTCTCTATTAAGCAGCACAAACAGCAGTCAGAGCATTTTCACATTCACTGCTCTCATCTGTGCTTTAAAACCTCTTACGTGGAGCTTAAATGACAGATACTCCTGTTTCTGCAGTGCTTTCTTCCTAGTCCCTTTCAATAATTCATGTTCATCTACACCTCATTCCTGTGCTCCTTTTCATTGCTCCTTTGATAATTAAACAACAGGACATGAAAGGTATGTGAGATGCTGAGATATGGTTCAAAATACACCTGACGTTTGAATGAGGCAACTTAATTACCACTTGGTCTCTTATTGCTTGCCTGGGAAATAACCAGGCAGTTGTGTTACATATAAATGTATGGCAGCAAGCGAGGGGGAAAGGAGAATTTGAAGTCTCATTGTGGCTGTAATATTTCTTCATGTATTCAAGTCAGAATTCCTGTAGTTCATTTTAACCATTTCCCATGGAAAAACACAATAAACATGTCTCCATGCACCTCTTTTCTAGAGGTAAGCAGAAATTATCATTATATTTAGTTGAAGTGTTTTTACCCTCAGTGGTTTAGACACAGGCTGCGGAAACTTTAAGTCCTTGGTAATTTTATATTAGTACATACATTTTGTTCACAGACTGTGCACAGGACGAATTCTGTCTCCAAGATGTCGCTGTTCAGAACTTCCCTTTTTAACCGTGTTGTAGAAGGGCTTACGTAAATGGCAGCACTTGGCATAGATACATCTCACTTAATGAAGGCAAATTATTTGAAATATATTCGTTCCAGACTGTTTATTTGGATAGCAGAAACCAAGAAACTGCTTAGACGGTGCTAGAGATCCCAGAAAGGCTGATTCTCTCCTGCTGCTTGTCCTTCTCTACTGGGTATATAGCTGTCCAAAAGGGACGGTCTTTCAACCTTAATGACCTCAATTAGATAACAGAACTCAATGAATGAGTCCAGGCTTCATGCATGGGTGTCAAATTTCCTTCTAGAGATATTTAATCTGCTGGAGAGATTAGAAATATGAAAAGATTTTGATTAGAATGAAATAACCCAAATTGTTATAAGCTCGTAAAGTAATACAGGCAGCAGAAGTATCTGTAAGCTTTCTCTGGGACACCTCTTGGTGGGCTCCTTCAACTCCCTGGTTCCTAATCAGATACGTAATGAGTTTTCATAACCTCCCCTCTCTGATTGCCACTGTGGTCTGTTGGTGCTGCCATTCTGTACCACTACTGCAGTAATTGTCCTTTTCAGAGGAACGCTCACCAGCCTGTTTTCCTCTCGGGAGTCATCTCAGTGTATCACTCCATGTTGAAGCAAGCAGACGATATCATGCACCTTTTTATTCATTAGGTGACAGTATAGTGTATTATTGCTTGTATTCTCCTCTGAGCCCTACCGATCATATGCTACTGCACAAGCTTGTAAAATCGATGCAGATACTTACTCCTTTCATCTGTAAATGCATCAGCAGATAAAAACAGGGAGAGTGCTTGAGGTGAAGTGATCGAACCACAAGATTAGCAGAGAGCATCAGTTGGAAGCACAGTCTACTCTGAACAATGACTAAGGAAAAAAATGAACTGCTTTACTCGGCACCTCCGATTCCCTGCTTGAACTCAGAGGCAGAATTGCTGCTGGTACTGATGACGCTGCTCTCCTCCAGCTTGGAGGATACAATCCTGCTAGCAGAAAAGCAGCTAAATCATCTTCCTTTTTGTGCATTGTCAACAGAATTGGTCACTGAGTGCAGGTAGAGTTTGGTGATGAACGAGAGCTCAAAGGGACCCAAGGACATGGAGGGCATAGCTGGGTCTGCAGGTTCTTCACTGCTGGTGATATGAGAAGGAAAAAACTAAAGCTGGTTGGAAAAAAATGAAATTTGTATGATGTTCTCCTGGTTTTAGGATGAGACCTTGATTTTAAGAAATAGCTTTGTGAAGCTTCATATTCAAACATATTTTGGCTGGATGCAGGGCTTTGGAAGGACTAGCGGATTCCAGATTCACGTTCTGGTCATGCTGATAATTATTTTACTGTTGTAGAAGTGTTATTATTTTAATGTAAAATGATAGTATCTCAAAATCAATATTCCAACTTGATGGAAGAAATGCTTCAGGGTACTGGAATACAGCCACCTCTGTACCGCGTCCACCTTGCCATGTGCTTTCACTGATGTTTTTCTATACTATGACTCTACAATTTCCAGCAAAAACATGTTTTGTTACATGAATATTGTCTAGAAATCAATGCTGTCTCTCTGATATCTGAGACAAGATTGTTTTTGCTATTCCTTGGTCATTAGTGGTGTTGCAGCAGAGCTTAAGAATCCAAGGAATAGACTTGAGCACTCTCTTGTTTGGTAAAAACACAGGGCAGACAGATGGTTGTTGTCTCAGAAGGTTCACCCTTGAAATAAATGCAGCAGACTAAGCCAAGCACTGTGGGTTTGTTTGGACTTCAGTATTGTATGAAAACATTTACCATTTTCAAGGCAAAATTGGGTCTTTGGTTTCACTGAGAGATCTCGAGTGAATTCCTGTTATTGTCATTAGCTGGCCAAGTGCCTGATACATAGAATTTAGGGGCCAAATCCTGTTCGCCTCTGTCCCAGGATTATTCTGTTCATTTCGGTCATACTGGATGCTGTCTTGTTAATTGGAAGTAGAAAATGTTCATACGGACGTGACAAGCAAAATCTGTCAGCACTTGTTCGAGAAAAAGAAAGACCGTATGTTTTCAGGCCAAGGCCAAGGCTGAATGTTTTAGACTACAGCAGAGTAATGCTGAGCTGGAGAGCGTATGCAGAACTGTCTGTAGAGAAGAAGTGTCAGTATCATTCATATCTTCAATTTTAATTCACTTCAGGCAGTAAAAGAGTCTTTGGGTGGTATTAGCACATCTTAAGTTAATGAGACCTTTGAATTGTAGTCACTTCCAGAACCTATTTACAACGAATATAGTTCATGAATTCATTATACATTTGAGCATCATCCTTTAATAATGAATTCCACTGATAATTCTTTGTTTTTCTGAAGCTTTGTCCTGTTAGATTCACGCTATGTATCTCTCCTGGGGTGTCTTTATGGTAAGAGCAGATTGCAGTTATGTAGTCAGAAGCTTCTGCACCTTAATAAAAGATTCAGTAGCCTTCAAAATACCTTGTTTTAAAAAGATTTTAATTTCATTACATTTACAAGTCTAATAAAAAGTTATGTGCAACATTCAGTGTTCATTTGATCAGTGCTTTGGTTTTATGTGCCCAGTCCATGGAAGCTGGAGTGAATTTGTTATCAGGGGCAAACTCTTCGGGTTGGAGGTGCAGTATGGAGATACAACTATTCCCACATCCTTGTATTCCCATTAAATTCAAATTTTTGAAAATCAGTTTCTAATTACTGATCCCAAGCATGCCCAGAATACAGAAGGCTGATTTACTAATGACCCTTTCAGTGCAGTTAGCACAGCAAAGTGCCTGTGACCATCTCACCCAGCCCCACTGTCCCGCATGCTCCTGCCTTCAAGCCTGTCCTGTATCACGCCCTTCGTAGGACCAGGTTGTGGGAGACATGTCACAGTATCAGCAAATGTTTTCCTTCTTTTCTCTAGATATACTCAGCTACAGTTAAGTTTGTTTAGGCTGACTTGAAGACAAAAATAGAACTTACCCATCCTTTTGATTTTACAAAGACTTATATCATCTTTTAGTATTAATATGGGCTCTTCAAAAACACAGTCTCATGACTAACTGGTGTAAGATGCTACGTTCATGACAAAGCCCCCAAAAGTGCCAGCTGGCTTATTATTATCTTTTGCATGGCATTACTCATAAAAAATTTCCAAAGCAATTTTTTTAATTATTATGTTTGATCATTTTTATGCAGAAACCATAACCTCCTCAGTTAGCTGCCTCACAGTTCAATACATAATCGACAGGAAAGTGGTTTTATTGCTGTGCCATGTAACGTTTGTTTCAAATAAAGACAAGAGAAAAAAAAAAGCCGAACTCGTTTGTGGATAGATTAGCTTTGAGAGTGGATGAGATTGTTCCCACAGTTTCATCTTCTTAAAGCAGTGACCTGCTATGCTGGTTGTTTGTCCTGTTGGGTGGGTTCAGGGAAACCTAATTTTAATCCTTCAGTGCTTAATCTGTGCCATAGCTTTCCTTTCTTACCTGAGGTTATCAAATAACATGTTTGGGCTTAACCTCATTTTTGCTCCCCGAGGCTGCTGCTTCCCTAGGTGTGCACTTAAATGAAGGTCCGACCCTTTGTGCTTTGGCTTCCCATCTGTAGACTGGTGATGTTTCTTCGCTCTGTAGATTTAAAGCCTTAGGGAGATGATCTGTCTCTCAGCATGTGTCTGCACCAGACCTAGTACATAAGGAGTTACTTCTATTAGGAAACTCCAGGAGCTCTTCAACAAAGAAATGATAAGAAAATAAGCTTTGGGGGAAACTCTGTAATGTTGATGAAATGAGAGGGGCTCAGTACCTCTGACCTTGTCCAAGACAGCAGCACAATAAACCTATCAAAGCAGTATAGTGACTTCAATCCAAAGAACCTAAAGCAATCACGCATTAGGGAAGTTTGCTTTTGATATATATAGAAAAATGCATGATAAGGTTTGGTGCAGAGGCACTCACTCTGCAGTCCAATGTTGTTTTACTGGGTAAGCTGCACCTGTACGTCTCCCACATCAAAATCTCTCCATAGCGGAGCAGGACATACTGGGTTTACACTAGTGACCCTTCTCTATGCTGGTAGGTAGTACACTCATTTGAAGGAGTTCATGCTGCATGACTCCAGTGGGTTATCCAGCAGGAACCAGGTGGGAATGCTTCCAAAGCATTTGGGAGGCAATCAGCTGCCGAGCCGCACCAGCCCGCCACACTTGGGCTATGCCAGCTGTGGGTAGGTGCCTTCTGCAAGAGTTAGCTCTCCTCTCTTTGGAAGACAACGAGAGAAGGCCAGAACCTTGGGGTCATCTCAAGCACCTGTTAAAACATCCCATGCAGTGAATTTGTCATTTGTGTTTGGACTCAGTAGAGCTGCATGATTAGTTTTCTTCACTGGCAAGTCTTGACTTTGCCCAGGTTTTGGACTGTTCTCCTCTGACATTTAACAAAGGAAAATACCTCTCTTCCCAAAGGCTGTTTATCCTCCTTTCAATATACAGTCCTGCTGCTGTCAAATATCGTATTAATGGTTTAATCAAACAGCAGTGGTTTGATGAAGGTCTTCTCTTGGGTCACGAGCAGTGAGAGATCATCATTAAAGCCAGCGACTCAGTCATGAAAAGAATTATTCCAGGAGAGGAGCTTTAGAAGGCTGTCATCAAAGAACCCATCTCTTCGGTGGTATCGTGTTTGTTTTGAAATCGGCCTGTTTGGTGTAGTTTGCCTAGCAGGTGATCCTGCTCCTCTGCCTTGTCCTTGCATCCCCCCCGCCTGCCTTTGTGCCCTCCAACAATGCTGAAACCTGAGGCTGGGGCTTCCTTCGCACCCTGTCAGGGCAGCAGCATCGCTAGGGGTCGGATCACCGCTGCTTGCTTTGCGGGAGACTGGCACTGGGGTTCAGCATCAGTCACAAAATATACCCAAAGAAAACATAGAAGCAGCATTTTGTTAGGAGTGAAAGTGGTGTTTTTTCTGAATTGGCAAGGATCCGTTATTTTCTGAGAGAGGAACATGACAAATACTCATATTTGTGTCATTTCAAAAGCATTTTCTTTTCACGCAGTGTATATGCAGATGATGTGTAAAGAACATTTCCTCGCAGCCGTCTTTGTACGGATCACTTTCATGCATGTTTTATGAGAATTGTTGTTTACCTCTACTGTGTAATGCTGCATGACTTTATTTTCTTAATTCTTATTATTTGTGTTGAATATGTTTGTGTAAACAAATGTACATATACATAACCCCTGTAGGATATAGATGGGTCACAAATGGTGAATGAGATATCATACCTGATTTTGAGAAATGCAGGAGGCAACATCACTGCTCTGGCTGCTTCAAGAAATCTTTGGGCTCTCACTAGAATGGGAATGGGGAGTTTTCTCTTTAGCATTTCTGCAGGACTGATTTGCAAAATGCAGAAATCATTTTCTGCATAATATTTCAGTGTTAGAATTTCCTGTAAAGAGATTTAACATATTCCACAACATTTTCTAATTCAATACCATCATTTTGAGAGAGTTAACGCTCTTTAATTAGCTAGAGAAATCAGAGGAAAGTTATTTAAACAGCTGATGGCTTACTGACACCGGCTTGTCCAGTGCTAGCAGTGCACAGGGCTGTACTGACAGTGGGCTGGAGCTCACAAGCAGCAGATTTCAGGCTCAGTCCTAATTTTGTCCTTTCAACTTCTGTGTTTAATGAAGAGTTCAAAGTTCCTTGCGAAACTGTGTCTGAACTTGACTAGCTTTGCTAGCAAAACCCCAGCCGCTGCAGTTGGTGAGGCTGTGGCTTATGGCTAATATTAATGTCTCATTCGGTAATTATCTTCTGAAACAGGCAGATTAAGCGATCATATGGCCACACAGATGCAGAGCGCTGTCATGTGGGTGACATTGGCAGATTGTGCTCATATTAAGCAGTTTGTCTAAGGAAAGGTGAGGAAAGAGAGTCACGTACCATGGCTCCTCACCCCTTTTGCTTTCTTGTCTTAAGTATCTCTGGGGCAGAGTGTGGAAAGGTTTTGAAAATTGCATAGTGAACGAACTGACTGTGTGAAAGCTGAGGGTTATCACCCTGTGCAGAACATGTTGTACCTCCTACACCTGCAGGTTTCCTTCCTTGGGAGCCGTGGTGCGAGGAGGAGTCCCCAGCATTCCCAGATCTTGCTGCAGTGCAGACAGGGAATTCCTGGCTCGAGGAACGTGGAAGTGCTCCTGCAGCCTCTGCACCAGCCAAGCCAGGGTAGGAAAGGATGATACTGAGACTGAAAATGGGACTGAGGTGGGGAGATGGATGGTGGATGATGGAATTACAGCCCTAAAAACCCACACTGAGTTTCCATCCCTCTTTGGAGGTAGCTGCCCTCTGTAGCCACTTGAGTTCTTAAGTCTCCCGAGGAGCCCAGCGCTTTGCTTCTTCTTCTTCACTCCATGCCAAAGTCCAACAGGGACCCAGAAATGAAATGCACCTTCCACGTGCCTCTCTGCGGAGCATTTCTGGGTGCAAAACATGCAAGTGAACCATCCAGTTCAAACTCATCACAAAGTGAAAGGGTGGGAATCATTTTTTTGTGCAAAGGGTGAGATTAATTTTTTTTCCCCAGATTTTTTGTGTTGTTGTGTATGCTAACTGGCTATGTTGAGAAATAAAGCCGTGTCCGGTGGTTCGGGTTCCTGCCATCATGTTTCGGTAGAGCCAGAGCTGAACGTGTGGCTGCTTGCCACAAGCAGAGTTGCTTTTCAGGACATCACTTATCCCCTCAGCTTTTTCAAAGATGAGTCTGTTGTTTGGCAAAAGCTGATTTCCTGCCTACGCCCTACTGGTCAGAGCAAAATCAGATCCAGCAGACCAAATTAAATGAAAGAACAAAAAGCTGCATGTAGGCACGGATAGTGTTCACTCCAGCGCAAAGGTCAGTCCTCCCTCCTCGTCACAGCTCTTTGCTCACACCGGGTGCGTGCTCTGAAGCTGTATGGGTGCGAATGTGAAACACCTAGCAGCACACAACTGTGCAAAGAAAAACAAATGAACATATCTGAAGTAACTCTGTCTATATACATATTTTATACATTTTATAATGTTATGTACATTTTGTACCCTGAACATTTCATAAAATACATGGGTTTTAAAATTGATAAATATTTAGGTTTAAAAGTTTGTAATGAAAATTCCAAGGGTTCATATAAAATCCTGAAAATGAAATGATCTCTGAAATTTCATAACTTGGGGCAGTTTGCCCTCAGTGAGTTCAGATTCTAAGAACTGTATTTCTAAACCATTCTAGAAAATTGCTTACTCTTGATTAATTCTTCCCTACAAGCTCTGAATTCTTTTTGCTGATCACAGCGCAATGAGTAAATAGTACAAATTTTTGGTATTGCAATAATGTGACCTGGTGATGAGGTTGCAGCTGTATCAAGGTGAATAAAACCTTGAAGATCTAAAGGACTGAAGTACCTCAGATACCCCAGGATTACAGAAAAGAGAATGGGAGAAAGAAATAAGGAATAAAAAGTTCTATTCAAAGGTCTAATGTTGGAGGAAAGCCTTTCAAATGCGACCTATATATTAATTCAGCGTCACTCACGTGGCTGGAAATGAAAGAAATGCTCCATTTGTTTTGAATGCTTTGGTTTTGCATTTGAAAGTCAAACTGCCAAGGTGAAACTAGCCTTTTATTCACGTGGCTTTTTTGTGTCTTTATATTTTCGGAGTTGGGTAAACTTTATTGCTTCAGTTTTAATAACATATCTATAAGATGTTTACTCATGTGCTTTCTATATTCAGCATACCGACATCAACATTATATCATGGATTTGTGGCTAGTTCTGGCTCACATGTTTCTGGAAAACATACAGGCTGTCAGTAAAAGTCAAGTGCGAGAGGGGATCTGGATATCTCCGTTAGTAAGTACCTAGAGAGAAGAGGTGATTTTGGACTCAGTCTAGTGAATTCTTAAAACATATTTCATAGCGTCCCCTGGTAAAACGTCACCCGTCAAGGCTTGAGAATATCCTGGGTTGAGAGAGGGGCAGTTGCCTCCATAAGCATGTGCTCCCTCATCTGAAACCCTGCACGTGGTCTGAGGTCGGCTCTGAAGCCTGCTGCTGGGACACGGCAGTCACCAGTACCTGGCTCAGAGATTCCCATGGAGGAGGGTTTTCTGTATCCGGGTTCTCCAGTAGTATCTGTTCGAATGCATTGGCTCACACCTCTCTCCCCCCTCTCCACTTTCTGTGAATAAGATGTTAAAAAAAAAAAAATCTCACCTGCGGATCTGTAGTTTTATATTTTCAGCAGGTCTGCCCTGGAGTCAGACCCAGATGTGACTGGCCCGTTGCCTGTTTGTGAGTTTAGCTAATGCCTTCCATCCCCGCATGTGGCTATTCCAAGACAGAAAGGTATGTGCCGTTAGTAAAACACAGCAAGCCTCTGGGATGTCACTGTGTGACCCTAAGTTTGAAGAGCTCTAGAATCAAATTTGGGTCTAAATTTTAAATCTAACCCGTAAGGTCTGTAAAATGAGCTGCCCCTGCCCCTTAGTTCTCTGTGTGCCACTGCACTGCCAGAAAGGGAATTTCTTATTGTCATGCCTTTGTCGTGTATTCATCACCGGTTCATAAGGAATGCTTTACCACAGTTCAGCTAAAGCTGTTATTTCCCAGATACCTGTTTGCTGAACACACATTTTTTCTGTTCAGCTTTTTATATATATATTTTTTTTTTGCATATGTTAGAACTCTTTTTTTTTCCTCTCTTTTTTGGGGAACGTAGAAGTATCCAGGCTAGCAGGGTGGAAGAATTTAAATATTTAGCATCATGAATATTTTAACATCTTCAGGATTATATTTGAATATGAAAAGAATGAAAAGGAACATGTACTTCTGCCCATTTCTCAGACTGTCATGATCCTGGGTCCAGCAGCTACAGACCTGCTTGGCAAAATAATCACAACAGTTTAGAGATTATGCTATTAGGTGATATTTTTTTAGCTGCAAGGAGTTTCAGTCATACAAGCCTTAGTGTCTGAGATTATGTGACAATGTGTATATCACATATGTGAACATACCATGTATATATGTGTGTGCTCTGAGCACGTTGTGGTCACCGTAGGTGTGATCCAGCACCTCTAGGACCCTGCACCCACATTATCCAGCACTGATCAAAACAAAAAAACATTTTGAGGAATTTTAAAACGCTCCCAGTGTTTTTTATTCTGTAGTTTTTAGAGCTATTTCTCTTTAAGACTCAGGACAAATTGGTCACAGGTTTTAAATTTTAAAACAAATTCAATAACTTCTTTATTAAAAAAAAAGTGTCATCTGGTATAGTATTATTATTTTGAGGACTAAAAGCAAGTTAATTGTTGTGTAGCCCACTAGAAAATCTCTGCTTGTCTGAAGCTGTTGTTCAACCCAAGAAAGACTGCAATAATAAGATACTTCAGAGACAGGTTGTTGTTCCAATGTGGATATCAGTCAAGCTGCCATCCTCTTAAGTAGAGTTTTCTAAGTGTTCAGAGGAGAAGCAAACTTCGCTGGTGCATTTATTCTGATTTATAGTGCTCAGAGATTTCTAATGATGCTAGCAGTCTCGGGAACAGCAGAATAGGGAGCAAGGCAGAAGTGAATTAATTGAATTACTCTGATTGTCAAGTTCATCAAACTGGTACAACTGTCATTTCTCTCTTGCAATAAGTGACATAAAGAAGCACAGTTTCAGGTCTGAATTCAGAGCGCTGAGCAGCATCACAGTCTATTTACATGGTAGCTATAAAATTCACCCTTTGCCATCACTTAAGAATGTGTTTTATTTTTTAGCGCTAATTTTTGTTTGAAACAGAAGGGAAGGCGTTATATTTTTAACCATTATTGGCCGCTTAATAAAAGATCTGTAAAGGAAAAGGAAAGGCAGATGTACAAGCAAAGTCTAGCTGTATGAGCAGGGTATAAGACAACCTGTCACTGCACTGTTACGTACCAGAACTGTGCAGTTACAGCTGCTCTTTACAGGGCAATGAGCCGTCTTCAGGTTACTTGCTAACTTCTGAGATCTGTATTGTATGTGGAGCTCATCTCTAGATTGACTGTCTGTATACCTGACACCCGCAACCGTGCTCATTAAGCATTAAGGACCTACTCCTTACCTTTCTCTGCATCTGACGTGTTCTTCTGACAGTTCTCTGCCATAATTAAATACAAAAGCATTTGTTTCGATGAGCAGCGATACTGAGGGTGCCCAGGCATCCACGTGCAGCTCAGTGTATCCACAGGCGACACTTGGGTAGTTTTTGAATGAAGGAGTCGTGTGACTACAGCTGACTCTAAGAAGTATAATTACATCTGATACCCGGTTATGCCACCTCTTACCTGTCAACAGGCTTCTGCAGAGCATGATTCACCCAATGCTTTCCGTCTCAAAGGTGTGGTACTCCTGCAGCACACTAGAATTTAAGTACTTACAGCACAGAGTATGTGACAGTCTCCCATTAGTACTATTTCAAGCATCCATACTGCTCTGTCCTTAATAACTCTCTGTGCTGGAAGACCAGCTGAGAAACTTCAGCTTTCTCCATTAGCAGCACTGGAAAATGCATGTCTCCATGCGTACATGAATGCCAGAGAGAGTTTTAAAACCAAAGCAATCGATAGTACCTATTCCAATCTGTGTAACAGGGTCACAAAACTGATTCTTTGGTCTTGTATCAATCCCACCAACTTGTGGCCACCCAGAGCATTCACTGCTCTCACTATGAGTTTGCTCAGTGGTTAGTTTTCTTACTATTAAAAATTTCCTGTTGGATTTTGTTATGTCTATTAATGTATTATATCAAGAGTAAATAATGAAATTGTGAAACAAAAAGAAAGAAGCAGTGGATCAAGATCAATATGTTGTCTGCTTCAAATAAAAAAAAAAAAGTTTCTTTTTTTCCCCCTCCTTCTTTGAATGTCTTTCTAAAAGAAGCAACATAATGGAGCAAAATGAAATACCTAGGTTATAATTTCAGCCTAAAGTGAGTACCTCAGGGGGACAGAACAAGGAGAATGTGATCAATTTTGAAATGTCAGCACCCTGGCAAGTACCCAGATCATAAGCTACACTCCAGCAAAAAATACACATGCTGGGGAAAAATGTGCATGTGCTGTGGTTGTTTTCCTTAGGATGGAGGACACTCTGACTGTGGAAGTTTATAAACAGCAGGTGGGACTGAAAATTATTTGGGAATTGGAATAAGTAGGAGATAAGTCTCATTCTAAAGCATTTTAGTTTTAGACTGTCCCACAGACCTCTGAGTACCTAACACTTTGCTTTTAGTGCAACCATTTTTGTTAAGAAGCCGAGGGAGGAGGTACTTAATGCTGCACTTTACATGAATTTTGCTTCCTTGAGGAACGCAGGAGTAGTTAACACAACCCATATATCCACTGCTGCTGGGTGAGAGGTACTGTTGCCTTTGAGCAGTCACAGAATCATCTTTGCCTAGAGGGACTGCAGGAATCTTCCAGCTGTACCTAACACAGAGCAATAAAAAATGGGAGGGAAAGAATATCTAGAGGCCACATAATCCTGATCCCAAAGCAGGCTTAACTTTTCTATCTCATTTCTAACAGATACTTGCCTCAGTTGATCCCCTTGCTGTCCATTCCCCCTCCGTCGCCATAATGGGAAATTCAGAACATCCCATGTTGATCCGTTCCTGTGCTGCCGGTGCAGAACTCTCTCTAACAGCAGGAAGGCATTTGTTGGTTTTTTTTTTTAGTTTTCAAACTCAATTCTGCAATTCAAGATTGGTCTTTCTTGCCTGTCACCAGTGGATATAGAGAACTGCAAAGAGAAGAGCCATCAGCAAAATCATCTTGCGTAGTTTAAGGCTGTTATAACCTCCTTTAGTGTCTGGACTGAACATTCCCAGTTCCACTCATGATGTTTTCCAGCTCTCCTGTCAGCTTTATTGCTCTCCTCTTATTTCAAGAGATAGGCTAGAATATTCTTTACACCCTGGGCTACAGATACCAAAATAGTTCAGATTGTAAAGATGGGAACTTGTGGTGTTGTGCAGCACCTTGCACAGGAGTCTGGTTGGGGGCCCACAACCACAAAACTAGAGTTTTATCCTGAACTTTCAGAAATACTGGAAATTTTGGTTCCAGCTTAGGAAAGGATCAAACTCCTGAGGATGTTTGCAACAGTTCAGGCAACCCGGTAATATGCCGAGTCTGCAAAGCGGAGACAGGCTTGCATAATGGATTCTTGTGGTTAGGAATAGAGGTAATAATTTTGAACACAGAATAGCTGGCAGGAAAACGCCTGGATTGTAAATGATCTTTTTAAAATTAACTGACCCCAGTCCTACCGAGAATGTATGTTGTGACTGTATCTGGAAGCACCCTCCGGGGTACTCTTACTTCTCACTTTCCCAGCCTCGAAGACATTAACCTGCATATTGTTGCCAAGTATTGTATATGGGAGACAACATAAAGCATCATTCATTCATTTCATATGTCAACACAACTTTAATGTGAGCACTGGAGGAAGATTTAGAGTCATCTTTTCTGGAAATATAGCAGAGGAATTTAACTTCTAAAGCTTTTCATTTACCGTGTACAATTTTTAGGGTAAATATGAGTTAAAACCAGCAGAAGACTTCAGAAATTAGAAACCAGACTTTCATACAGCTAACTTGCGTAGATGTCATTCTGCATCAAGGTGACTTAATGCACATTTTAGTCCTGTTAGATTATTAAAGGAAATTGGACTAACATACCAGATAGGAATGTTAATATGGAGTTACGGTTACCATGTCACCCTGCTGCAGTACTTTATATTATCAGTGCAACATATTTTTGAGGAATAAGGTAAATATTGTAATACCTTTGCAGAAAAAAAAATATTATTCTTTCCACATATAAACATTGTACTTCCTCCAGCAGTACATGGTATGACCAGTTCACATGTAGAACATGGCATGGTTTCCCCAAGAAAGTAAATACTTCAGTCAGCTGAAGATGCAAGTTAAATGCAAGGTGAAAGGCAGCAATAAGGAACATCAGCAACAAACGCAGTCCTGCCTTGCCAGGTTGAGCAGCTTCATGAAATGGATGCTGTTACTCACGTAGCTCAGCATCTTTGCAAAGATCCCAACTGACCCCTGCCATGTGGACAGAATAGCCTTCTCTTCTCCAGGCTGAACACCCCCAGCTCTCTCAGCCTGTCCTTGTATGGGAACTGCTCCAGCCTCTGACCATCTCTCTGGCCTCCTCTGACCCCACTCCAACAGGTCCATGTCCTTCCTCTGCAGAGGACCCCAGAGCTGGGTGCAGCACTGCAGGGGGGGTCTCACGAGAGTGGAGCAGAGGGGGACAATCCCCTCCCTGGACCTGCTGGCCACGCTGCTTTTGGTGCAGCCCAGGACACGGTTGGCTTTCTGGGCTACAAGTGCATATTGAATAAACCAGTGCAGCCACAATTTTAGGTTTTCTTTCTGCAGAGATGTTGAAAGGCTCTGTGAAAAAGCTGTTGCTGGTCAGAGGTGCTAAATCACAAAGCTAAGGCAGGGCTGAATTTATTTTTTTCTGTCATTTTTCTTTCAATAATATGAAAGGAGAAAATTTAGCTCTAGGCCTGTAGGTAATGAGAGGTACCAAGGCAGTAAAATCTTGACAGCTGATTGCCTGTCTAGGGGTTATTTCTTTATGTGTATACCTATCTACAGCTTTTCATCTAGATGTTTAGATGCCAGAAGCCTATAGTATCTCTTTATATATTTACCATTTGTTGCTACTATAATACCACCTCTTGGTGTAGAGCCGATTGGTTATTTTGTCATGGAGCGGAGTGTGTCCACTCGTTGCCAGTGCTAATAGAAATGTTCTTCAATATTAAGTTAAAAATATGTGATTCTGTTGTAATCTCTCTAGACCAGTGACTTTCATCCTTTTGTCGTCCACTGCATCACGACAGTTTTCACATCGTTCCGCAATTTTCTCTCCATTTTAGGTATGAGCAGCAGCAGCACACATGGCAACCAGAAATAGCCTGACTGCCTTCCAGCAAAGTGTCAGTCACCCGATAAAACTAATAAAAAGCCCAATACCTCCCTTTTCCTGCACTGCAGTTTCCATCTCGCGCGTCAGAATGTACGTCCAAGGCTGTAGGACTGGCCATCTGTTCTGCTTGCACGCTGCTAGTACTTGGGAGTACTGAATTACTCAGATGCTCTAATTTTTGTAGACATCTGGAACTGCTGGCCATCTATTAAAAAAAAAAGAAAAGCAACAGCATAGAAAAAATGAAATTGTGCTGAGTGCCCTCCCCTTGGGATCATGAGCAATTGCAGGACCAGCATTTCCTGGTATCGTCTGTCTGCCTGGTGATACGATAAACACGCAGCATAGCCACTGTGGTACTTTTTTATAACAAAGAAAACTTTTGTCCCTTAGTCTGCCTCAAGGTATCTTCTCAACATTTCAAAGAAATTAGACATTATATTCAATTCTTGGGGAATTAAATATAAAGCCAGAGGGGATGACACCAAAGCTAGTAGGTCTTACTTGTTTTCTTAAACACAACATAAAGCACACGGTGAAGTAGGAGAAGACAATCAAGAGTGCAGAAAGTCAGTAAAATCAACCTGGGTGACCTAAGTTATATACAAATGGGTCACGTTGTCAGATTTATCAGCCAAGGGGACTTTGGCCCATCCCAGTAGCGAAAGGAAGATGCCATGTGTTCATGACATGGTAATTCAGCTGCCAGAAGTCTGCTGGGATCAGCTGGCCCCAGGCTGGAACAGACATGGATGTTTGCAAATATGGAAATTTCTGCTCTGCTCTTGAGATTAGCAGCAGATCTTCCTTGGGGAGGAGTGAAGGAGCAGGCAGCTGGTGAGGACTTGCCACGAAACACATTCCTCAACAGTCATCGAGTCAGTGCTTCATCAAGAAGTGTGGCAGAGAGAGGGCTCTCAGATAAAGTGCTTTTTAAGGTGAGTGCAAAGTCGGGATGGCAGAAGTGGGCACAGCAGCAAGATGACTAATAACTCTTCATTAATTGCAGCCCCAGTACACACAATGAGTTGCAGAAGCACAGACGGACACTCACGCAATGAGCCATCAGCACGGTCCCTTGTCCCATCTCACTTGATGTCACAGTTTCCTGGGGGAACCGAGCATCTGCCACGGGCACTTACTGGACAAAATTGTTATCCCCCTGCATGTCTGTGCGATGTCAGATTGCACTCTCAGAAGGCATTTACGCTAGGCAGCACTCAATTTTAAAAGTAGAATGAACAGAGTAACAATATAAAGAATATTTTTTCAGTATTGAAAGTATTGGAAGCTGTTTGCTATTCCCTCTTCAGTGATTGAAACAATGATCAAAATCATCTGCAATTGCTTTTCTTTCTAATATGGAATTAGTTCTAGTTTGACTGTGTAAGTAAGTAGAGCAGGGAATTTTGTTGGAAAAGTTTGGAGATCAATTACCTTAAAATTCAGTCTTGCTTGGAAATTTCCTGCCAGCAGCTCTTGTTTAGGAACATAGTTGTTCATGTAGTTAAATTTAAGTGAGCAAGTCAGATGAGCCAACAGGATTTCGTATGGTGGAGCAGGTGCTTAACAATAGCATTGCCAACACCTGCCATTAAATCACAAATTAAGCTTCCTAAATTGTTACTGGTTTATAAAAAAATGAAGATGTTCTCTTGTACCTCCTGTTTGGTTCTGAAAGGCATATTTAGACTATATTTTTAATCTTTTAATCGCAACCATGAAGTCTTAGTGATGAATTTCTTTTTTATTTTTATTTTTTTAATATGGGTAGAAACTCTGAGAACCACCAACTTGCTGGACCTAAAGCAAAAGAGGGGAAAACACCAAAGAGTGGAAAATAAAATTGAGAATACTGGCCACATGGCTCAAGCTTGTGTATTGCTGCTGTGATACCTTAAAACATATATTCTATATAATGATGCTGCAATGAAAATGCTACCTGCAGGCCGGGCAGGTAGTTTACACCCGTGGAGCTGGAGATTTCTGGCTTTTTCCTTTATTTAGTTGCAACAGCTTTAGCTGAAACATTTTCACACAAAGCCACCTCCCGTGAGAGAACCTGAACGCCTCGGTAGTAACCTGTGTGACCTCGAGAAGTCAGATTTTATGTTTCAGAACTGATGTTTCTTCAGCCACCTTGCTGTGCAGAGCAAATGTTTGCACCGGACCTTGTGAACCTCAGAAACGTGAAATCACCCTTTACAAGGAGTATTGCTTGTGGGGTCTGCTAAAATAATCATATTAGAAGTTCATGTCCAATCTTTTCTCTGAATTACCACAGTTTTATTGCTTCAGGTTTAAAGATTAACTGTTGTAAAGTAATACAGGCGTTGTGTATCTACTGCAGGATGTTACTCCTAATAGTGCAAACTTGAAGTGACTCATCACTTGCTTCACTTCGGGAGGTGCTTGGTCACGTATATTCTGCTAAAATAATCATATTAGAAGTTCATGTCCAATCTTTTCTCTGAATTACCACAGTTTTATTGCTTCAGGTTTAAAGATTAACTGTTGTAAAGTAATACAGGCGTTGTGTATCTACTGCAGGATGTTACTCCTAATAGTGCAAACTTGAAGTGACTCATCACTTGCTTCACTTCGGGAGGTGCTTGGTCACGTATATATTAAATGTTCCTGTATATATTAAATGTTCATTTGAATTTTCTGGCTTTATTTTACAAATTGGTTAAGTACAGGTTTCATGTTCATTTTGTGAGTTGTCTCTTGGGCTTTGCTGCTATGACCCGTTTAAAACTGGCCACTCGCGCACACGCTTTCCTGGATCCAGCCTAAGGCGCTCAGTGCCTCTGAGGACTGAACCCTCCGTGACAAGCCACAGATGGCAACTCGCGCCGGAATGCCTGGCTTTATTATTTAACATCTCAGATGGCTATTTAATTTGTTACCACTTTTGGCTGGAAAACTAGCTGTTAATGTAATCAAACGCCTGCTTTCTGTCAGGCCCGAGGCATTTATTTTCATTACTGCGGTTGCCTCAAACAAACTAGAGGACGGGTGTTGGAACTAACATCTTTGGAGATCCGTATGTCCATCTGGTGTGTCAGTTTGGAGTAAATCATTTCTCGTTGTGGAAACAGGGCCTGGTGCTGCCTTCAGGAGGTGCACGAGCAGGATACTTAATGATAGCCAGTGGGAAGGTTGCCTGTCTGAGGACCACGGGATTGACTCATGGAGTGAAGAGTCCAGGAGGCACTGGAATTAAACGGATTAAACTCAGCCCTCTCCGTTTCTCTGGTTATACTTTCTAGCTATGTTTGGAATTGCGTGCACAGTGTGTTCATTTCTCAAGGCTGTTGGCCCTCACGATCCTCGGCTGGATTGCCCACCTCTGGCTCCTGGCTTCCCAGCACACGGCTGCAGGACTCTCATCCCTCCCGCTGTCATCCTGGCTGCAACTGTGGGGATTCAAAAAACAAAAGCAGCTGGAAGGACTGAGGATACTGCAGGGCACCTGCAGCTGAAGACAAAGGAGAAAGATAAAGAAACCAGAAAATCAAAGGAAACAGAGTAAAATGAGAAGAGGAGGAAAAAAAATCACATGGGATAGAGAAAAATGAGGGCAAAAAACCCCCAAACACTGAAAGTCTCTGAGGGGTGCAGTAACCTTTCTGCAGCATCTTCTCCATAAAACCGAGTCAGGTACTGCTGATCAGGGAATAAAAAACAAGACAAGGGAGACAAAACCTGTTAAAATATTATTCATTTCTTAGATGAAAATGTAATTCTGTGACATTACGCTAAACAACCCAATTAAAAAGTATTTAAAAATTAGTTTGGATAGAAATGGGAGAAACCCGCTAATGTTTGCCTAAGGCTGCGAAAGCCCCCAGCCATCCAGGTTCAACAAGGCAACATTACAAAATAAAAGCCGAAAAGCAGACAGGAGATGGGCAGGAAAGTAGATGCTAATGCAAAGTCAGTGGTGGCCAGAAGAAAACATTTTCGGTTAGTTTCTTTAGGGAACAGTGTCCGTCAGGTGCCAGGTATCTGTGGCACCGATCTCCCTCTCATTTCCTGGAGGACAGCTGGAGCCTGTGATTTGTCACAAGATATTAAGGATCATGCCTGTATCAGCATGTCCCAAGGCCTTGCTCTGAAGATTAGTTGCTTTTTTTTTTTTTTTTTAATTTTCCTTCTATCCAAACACGCTGGAGGCTTTGGACAGATGAATGTGCTTCTCTCACTTAGGGCAGTGACTGTAAGGCAGGAGCAGACAACATGATGAATGCCAGTTTGTAAATGGGAAGAGCAGAAGTATCTGCTCATCTGTTCTTTCCCATGCTTATCTAGAAGAGAAGGAAAGTTACCCAGGTAAATCCAGTCTGTTGGCCCTATTGGCTGAATATTTTATCTGTGGGAAACTGTCTCATGTTTACAATTATCATGGACAAATGTAATAGCCCTAGACTTGGAAAACCCCAAACTGGGATGAGATTTGCCTTCGTTTAGCTCTTGAGAGATTTGTTACCTATTTCAGCAGTCAAAGCTTCAGAGTCTCAGGCTGAAACGCTCATCACGGATCAGTCTGCTGAGATCACCTTCAATTCCCTTCTCGAACCCATGGTTGGGAAGAGAGGCAGCTTCTCCAGGGGTGGCCCCTGACTTCTGTGGAGAAGGAGGTTGAATTACACGACACTACCATTCCTACATTTAATAATCTACACGAGACAGATGTCTTCTGCAGGGTTTGGGGAGCCTGTGCTAACTAACACAGGGAGGATTTCTGTAAGGTGGCATTTGAAACATATAAAACATTGTGGGTTTCACTGTAATTAAGGGAAAATACATATCAGGGAGCAGAGGCCCATCTCCCGGACTTCCTCAACGGGAAGGGAGAGTTTAGTATAGGGATGCTGCAGGAACCTTTCCTGACATGGAGCTGCTGGCCTTGCTGTGCTGTGGATGTGCTAACTTGGGTGCCACAGGTCAGAGCTGTAACACACATAAACAGATCTTACTCTCAAAAGAATCAGCCTCTGAAAAACTAGAAGGAAAAATATCCTCCTTCCACAACTGATCCCACTTAACTACCAAAGAAATATGCAATAAGCGATGAAGTAGAGATGAAACACATCTCTGTTGTCCCCAAAATCTTTCTGCAAGACTCGTGCCAACTTTGCATTTCCTTTAACTCTGACCGCAAAGATGAAAGGAGATCAGACCTGGTCTGGATAAGCCAAGCAGGGTGTTAGAACAGGGATCAAGCCGTTTTGTGACAAAGATGAAAAGAGATTAGACCTGGTCTGGATAAGCCAAGCACAGTGTTAGAACAGGGATCAAGCCGTTTTGTGCCATAGTTCACTGCATTGTTGCTATTTGTTGACGTGTTCTGTGTAATGTAAGAAACCGTCTGGTTTCACTGGCATTAAAGTCATACGGGTGTCCGGGATTTTCTGTCCTGTACTTGATTATTTCTTCTGTCTACGCAGTAAGTATCCAATCTGTCACTGGCTTACATAAATTTACTTAACAGAGAGATTTTAAGACTGAAACAACTGTGTGAGAACTGTCTGCTGAAGTCGTAAGGCACTTAGATCCATGAAAGTGAAATGTTGTTGGGGGGGTGAATAATATATTCGGCACAACATAGCCAATACACAAGAAGCCAAACAGCGAAGGCAAGTGACCTGTTCCTTTCTCTCTTTTTCTGTCATGCATGTATTTTATTTTTAACTCAGTATATAGATAACAGAGGTTTTCTTACATGAAATTTTGCCAAGAAATTCCTCTGGGTTGTTTTTCTTGTTACAATGTAATGCCCCTGATTACTTTTTGAGGTCTATCATTGGCAAAAGTCACTGGAAAATGAGAACACTGAGATCCAGAATAAATGTTTGAGGCTAAATTAAAATGCTGGGGAAAACTGTTGGACAGTCAGGGCAAAGGGTCTTGCATAACCCCAAAAGTGGTCTTTGTTGTTACTTGCTGCTCTCACCCATGTGTTTCAGTGGGGCTGGAGCCTAACTGGGAAGGTCAGGAAATATTATGCATTTCCAGATCCATGACATTTACAATTACATAGCTGGAAGAAGCCTGAAAAAGCTTTCACAGTAGAAAAATAAGCAAGAAGACGACATGAACATATCGATATTTACAGCAGCTGGGGTTGCTTTCATTCCTATTTCATACTATGGATTCACAGTCTTCTCTCACCCCCTCTTGGCTCAGGAAAGTCAATGATCTTCCTCCAAATATGACCCGTATCGCCATGATCCTTTGGAGGAGGAAGTGTAGCAAATAACACCGATATTTGCGGGATGACTCCACAGCCAGAGCTTCTCCAAGTACACTCATGTCTTTATGTGGGAGCACGTGGGTGGCTGTGAGTGACTGCGTGGATGTTGTGACCTGCCATGCAATGTGACATCTTCCACTAAGCTCTGGTCTCGGTCCTGCTCTACCTCTGAGTCATTCTATGGATTTCCTTCTTCTTGGAGGTTGTTAGTAGAGGCGCAGAAGATGACAAGGGCAAGACCTCAGCAACAGACGGTGGCTTCTTCATTGCAATACACCCAGGAGTTTAGTAAAGCCAAACTGGAGGGTGATGCAGCAGATGTTTGTGGCTACTTCTCGTTTTAAATCGAATTACAGTGATGTAGTGATTCAGTCCATTAGGGGTTGTCCTAAAGCAACAAAGGATTGCATGTGACACCTCCTTCAGACAGCACCCTAACAACAGGAGCCGTGGCATCTGCTTCCAGCTCTTCCCAAGCCAGACTCGCTAAGCAGGCACTGATTGCACATCCATAATCTCTTGCTGCATCCCATAATTGTTCCAGCCTATGTTCAAATGACATTACATGCAAAGCCTGTGAAAATATTTTACTTGACCTTTCAAAATTAACCAAATGTTTTAAAAAAATGCATGAGTTAAAAAAATCTCCAACTCTGTAACGTAGAGATGACCAAGGACAAAGCACACAGAGCAACCTCATTGCATTGAGCTGGTGACTCATTTGTTGTAGCCGGTACGTATATGCTGTAGGTTTGAAATGCCTTGCAATCGTTGAAACATGATAGTAGCAAAGCCTGAACTCTCAACCAGAACCACAGGATTTATGAAAAAATATCTCAAATTCATCATCTATATGAAGCACTGGTCTAGAAGGTCAAGAGATCAAAGGTCAGTCTCCAGTCCTGCCAGCAACCTCTGTTGTGTCTTTGCACAAGTCCTATGAAGTATCCGTGATGTATTTTTTAAAATGTAGATAAAAGCAAAATGAAGGGGATTTTCTACTTAAAGAGTAAAAATGAAAAAAATTTGTCATTTAGACCAAATTAAATCTAGAGGAAGTAGTTAAATCACTGAGTGAACGATTTTCATCAAGCGCTATTACATTTTCAGGATTTTCTGGTTTCCTAGGAAACACATTTTTGCAATCACCCGGTCTGTCCGTGTCCCTGGGCTGGCTTGGTGAACCCGCTGGTGGAGTCACAAAGATTTCACAGCAGCTCTGGGTGGGCAGGGCAGGTGTCAGACTGCTGCAGGCTCCTGTCTGTGGCTGGCATCAGCGCTGGGAGGTCGCTGCAGGAATACTGGGTAGGACACAGCGGGAAGGAAGTGGGAAGAAAAGACACAGTGCAGGCGTAGTCAAGAAATCAGCAATGCCTTCTGGTTTCTGTTACAAAAGTCAAACCCAGGCACATCTATTTCATTAATACTTTTGTTTCTGAAATCCTTTGGTTCTTACACTTCTGACTATGGAGTATGTGTTTTTAAAAATTTTTCTTTTAGAAAAGCTGTTAAGACAAAATCCTGCTTTTTTAGATTGTGAAATCCCTTGGTTCTTACACTTCTATCAAGTATGTGTTTTTAAAAAATTTTCTTTTAGAAAAGTTGTTAAGACAAAATCCTGCTTTTTTAGATTGAGATTTAAGAGAGTAACAGGAAAAGCTAAAAACATTACAGTCAAAATGGGGACAGCTTTTGTCTCTGTAAACTTCCAATTTCCATAAAAAGAAATAACGTAGCAGTGTTTTCCTTAACTAAACCATGAGCAAAAACATTACAGTCAAAATGGGTACAGCTTTTGTCTCTGTAAACTTCCAGTTTCCATGAAATGAAATAACATAGCAGTGTTTTCCTTAACTAAACCATGAGGAGTGTTTCATATTGGTGAGATTCCTGGGTAGAAACATATGTCTACTTCATGAAACAGATAACGCAGCCAGCTGCCCTCCACTGTTCCCTGTCTTGCCCTGGATATTGCACTGGCAATATAAAGCCAAGGTGTAGTGGTTTTCCCTGGCTCTTATTCAAGTTGAATATTTTAATTCAGACACTATAATACAGGTAACCCAGTCCACAGACCAATCAATTCCTAAAGAGATAGTCACACTGAGAAATGCTGACCTGAAATTAATGGAACTTTTCCTTTGGTTTGACAAATTTTTAAAGGATTTCTTGGCTTAATTTTTAATTATTCTTAAGATCATTTTCGAAATAAGAAAATTGGTGTTTTTCTAGATGGTATTAATTTTACATTTCAATATTTTGTAGATAATATCGCCATCTCAAAAAAATTTAAATGCATCAAATAGGAACAAAATGTTTCACATTGAAGGAATGAAACTTTTCGGCTGCACAGAACCGATGACAAGAAATCTGATTTTTGTTCCTTGAAGATTTTCAAAGTGTTGATAGATTGTCCTGATGCACAACATGAAACATTTCCAAAATCTTACACTTCTTCAGGGAACAGGAAAAATCTTCCCACTCATCTCTTGTCGCGATGGAGGTATTTCATATTGAACTTTAAAAACATTGACAGATTTCTTCCTTTAGTCAAAGGCAGGGAGTGTGAGTTTATAGATCTCAAAGGAAATTGATATTCTGGCAGACAACATTGATGTCTATGTGTGTATCTTTCAAAATGCAGTTGTCATCCGATGCAGTTGTACTATGAATCATATCCTGAAGAGTTATATAAGATTTAGGCTAGGATTAAAATATAGAGGTTTTTCAAAGTAAAATTTGAATCTAGTGAAAAGTTGAATATATTAGTATTATTTGAGAATTAATTACAACAATTGCTGAAAAGCAGGAAGCCCTGAAATTAGGAGCCTGGTTATCTGCGTTCGGTCTATTGTATTTGTGAATGGATAAATATCGGTGTGCAATGGTGAGTCTAGAGAACAGCTTTTCTGGCCTGAATTTAGAAAACACTCCATTCTGATGGTAAATAAGAAAGGTCCCCTTGGTTATGTAAGAGGAGGAGGGAAGCGTCTCACTGAATAATCCCGACGGATTATACCGTCCCAGTGAAAGTCCAGTATTAGCCACCAGCCAATAGCTTCACATCTGGAACTGGGAGCTGAAAGTCAGCTAGTGGGTGGCACTCATTAAAAATAGATCTGCTGAACAGTTAAGACGATTATTGGTCCTGATTCGCAGGATTAGACACAGGAAGCAGTCTGTCGGGTTATTTCTTCACTTGACTGCACAAAAAAAGCTTCTCCAGGGCTTGGACAAAAATCAATTAGATGGCCAGACTTCTCTAGGGAGGGGAGAGGGCAAGGGGAGACGCCCTCCCTCTGCTCCCCTGACTCTCTGCTCCCTTGCACAGCAGTGGCTGAGGCCAGAGCTGAGCGTGGGATCCATCCTGCAGAGATCTGTATGGCTTAAACACTGGAGATGTAAATTATTAACATGATCACCTTGCCTGATGCTGTGACATCTTTGCAGCTGGGTTTGTTGAAATCGCAGGTGTACCAGGAAATGTGCAGGTTCATGTCTTGGACAATGAGGCTGACTGAGGGGAAGAACGACCTGGATGTGTGAGACAGACTGAGAGCAGTGGATGCAATTCAGCACTTGAAATGAGACGTGTCAGCAGGACTACCCAGTGTAGTGGCTAGCTGAACTGAAATAAAATTATGCAATAATCTGACTGGGAAACCCTTGGTTTGCTTGTTACTGTTTTTCTTTATGCTTGTTTGCAGAAGTGTTCTGTTTTCCAAGAAAACACTTCGCAAATATTGCAGGAGAAGAATAGATTTCTATTCGAGAACACAAAATTATGCACTTTCTATGACTAAACAGACAGATTGAATAACCACAGGTATTTATTTCCTAACAATCCATTTCCCTGTGTTTGCTGAGATGATGATAGAACAAACAATTTAAAATAATAAGCACATTCAGAAAACAGTGTGTGCTCTCTGCCAAGGAGGAAAAGTTTCATTCATCAAAGAAATCACTACAGGTAGTTTGCCCAGATCTTGCTAATTTCAATAGGCATAAGGAATTTCTCACCTAACTCCTTTTGTTTGTGTTTACTGATGGCAGATGAATATTCTGTTGAATCATTTGAGCACGGAAGTTTCAACTGGCTGTTAATTTAATGCTGGACAATCAGACCTGTATGCAGATTCAGGCAGGTTTTTTGGTAATTGTTTCATCAATAGTTTCTGATGAATTGCTCCATGAATTTTGTTTTACCTGGGGTTGTGTCATCAATACTTACAGTTCGAACTAACCTTTCAGCTCGAGTGAGAATAAAAAATGTACTTTTCTAATTGGGTTTTTAATGCTACCACCTGTGGCTTGGACAAAATATTTAAAAATCCTTTTCCACCTTCATTCAGATACTCTCTCCTGACATGTGAGTGTTGCTGAAATAAACCCAGCCATCAGCAAGAGTCAGTTCCACCATTGCAGAAGCAGGTGGATGCACAGGGGATCCACATCTCAACAGCACCAATAATAAAAGAAAGAGAAGCCCGCAAACCCAGTTATTGAAGCCATTACAGGACTACCCGAGCCTAATGGCTGCACACAGCGTCCGATTTGGAGACAATCTCACTTGGTGCTTCCCCTGTAAATAATAAGATACAATGGATCTGTGGGAATTAAGTTCTTAGGAGGCGGTGATGTCATCTCTGCAGATTCAGGGCACTATTTGCTTGCTTTTGGGAAACATTTTATAGTTATATAATATTCCTCCATCGACGTTCTGGATCAGCTTTGTTCCATCAGGCTTTTCCCATTACTTTAATAACTGCTGTCCCCAGCTTCACAAGTTTATTTGAAATATGCAAATGGCTTTAAAAAAACCCAGACAAACAAAAACCAAAAAAATCCAGGGAAGCCAGCATCTTCTAAACCACGATCGTTGCTCACATGGATATAAATAATAAGGGCTGTTTAACTGAGGGCAGCTTATTTCGTATCTGCACAAATGTTAATGCTCTCCCTGTTATCTAATTCAGCATAATGTAAGGGGATTTAGTGGAGATTAAGAGAGAAAGTGGGAGAAGGATTTATATTTGTTTGGGCTGTGCTTGTGCTCCCAGGAGTTTTGGCATCACCTCCATTAGAAGAGGTGATTGCCCTCCGAGGAGTTAAAAAGAATTGGAAAGAGAGGCATGCCCTTACGCTGGAGTGAAAAAGTCCTGCAGGAAAAAAAAAAAAATCGATTGTTCAAGTTTCAGAGTCTGTGCCCTGCTGCTGGAGGGAAACATCTTTGTTCTCAGACCTGGATCCTGAGAAAAGGCCGCTACACCGACAGCACTTAGTTTTTAAATTAACAGCTCTGTTCTTCTGCTTCAGAGAGAAATAGGCTCTGCAGAGACTCACTCCCTCTGGATCATACCTGCCTGTCCAGACAGTGAGAAATTGCAATTCTATAATATCATATTATCGAATCAGTAAAATGATATAGACAGCTCCTCCAGGTGCTCCAGGTTCTGGGAAAGAGAAAGGCTGTAACACACACAGGCTGTGTATCCAACATTCCCCAAGGGAATGGATTAAGGTTTATGAATATGTATCAATTTTATACAGGGAGAAACTTTATATATGTATGGGGGAGCTTTCTCAGAAGTATGTTTCTATTTGTCCTGAACAGTTTTGCGTGATTTGTGGTGTACCTAAGGATCAAGTCCCCAAATTTTCCATTGCAGTCAAGAATTCGAGGAAATCTGTGTACCAGAGTGCCTCTTTCTAGCAACAACGTGAAATATTAGAATAACATTTGCTTGACTGCTCATCAGTCTCAGATCATAAAGTATCACCTTGTTTTCTGAAGGCTGTGTATTTCCAGAAGCATTTTGGAGAATGGAAATGAATTTTTTGTTGCAAATTTATTCTTGATAAGTACTTCTTAAGCAGAACAAGGCTTACGCAAGGTCAACCACTATTCTGTGGTTTTAGTGAGATTTCAGCTGATGCCAATAACAGCCTCATGTAAATTGTGGGGGATTCTTATTGTGTTCAATAGCTACACGGTTTTCTTTGGCATCACTGACAGCATCTCAGATTGTGTGGAAAATGCAAAGTTGACATTTTTTCCCCTGTGGATGTGACATTGGTAGGTATGCGCAATTACACCTTGATGAGGGTGAAAATGTGATACCTCCAAGGCCAAATTAAGGCACTGAGCTATTTATGACATTTGATCGCGCCGTTATGCTGAATGTCGTTGCTCATTTGGGTTTTGACTGAGTAAAAGCAGGCTAGAAACTCAATACCTCTTGTTCTAAGCTGTATAGTGCCGTCTTTTCAGACCCCCACAGATGTAGGAAAGGATGTTTGAAGGGCAGTAACACTCTTAAAATGTGAATTTTCTGAGGAAGACTTCCCATACATCATTCTTCTGCACCCTATGAGTGTCTGTCCTTCCTGGGGCTGCAGCAGACTTCTGGCCATAGCCGTTATCTCTGTCATTTGTGACCAGCGATCACAAACAGGAGCTGTTTTGAAGAAGGTTGGGGGTAAATCCATCCAGATCAGTGGGGTTTACAGTATGCTCATTTTTATTGCTTATTATTCTAAGCAAAAGTAGTAATCCTCTGGGAAGTGAAAGAAAGAATAGTCCTGGGGAAAATCATATAGCTGCAACTGTGCTGTTCTCTCATCTGCGTTTACAAATGGAAACTATTGTGTTTTGTCAAAGTGAAGGTTGTAGCCGTTCTCTTAATCCAAACAGTGATCCCATAATCCACATTACATTTACTGGCTTCCCCTTCTAATTGGTTTGGAGTCGGCGTGATTTCTTCCAAATGTTAATGAAAACCAGGGAGCACTCGCTCAGGAAAGCAAATGGAAATAAACCCACATTTTCAGCCATTATTACAGCTAGCATCTGACTTTGGTTTTATATCACAGTATTATGTCGAGCTCAGCTTCCAGTCTTTTTCTTTTCTGACCTGGAATATTAGAGGAGTTTGACATGACCAAGAAAATTATTGCTTAGGAAAGCAAAGAAGCAGCTTCCCATGGAATCCTCAAATACAAAAACAAACAAACAAACAAACAAAAAAACCCAACAACTTGGTTTGTTTGTATTTTCTTTCTAAGAAGTATGAAAATGACATGCCAGATTTCTGAACTTCCTCTGCTTATCATCCCATTTTCCCACTCCTTCAAATGTGTGCAACCTTCTTGTTGGCATCTTTCATACCACCCATACCACCCCACTCTACTGTTATTTATTCCCTCCCTAGCGCCTGGATATCCCTGCATGGACCTGCAAAGCCATGAGGTGGATTCTCACCACAATCACTCTCCTGGAACAGCCGCTGCTGTAACTCCAGTGCACCATCCACTTCTGGGTGTGTATTCATACATTTTTATTGCAGCTCAATGTCAGAAAATCAGTGAGCTACTGGCTTCTGTTCAGTTTCTGATACCTGGAGGTCTGGCAGACTCAGTAAGTTGAGTGTGAATTCAGTGTTGTGATAAATGGATATAAGGCTCAGCTAAACTTGCTATTAAGGCTAAGCCAGACCCTGAGTTGGACTGAGCAGGCAGCAGCGTGCCGTGGCATTGCACGGTGTGTCACCACCTTGGCTTCTGTGGGTCCTGTCTTAAAACCAGAGACACACTCCTGGTGTGCTAACAGCTGAGGTTTTCTGAGGGGTGCTCGTTTCCCAGGAGCACAAACTCGTTTGATTCAGCCGAAGACACTGTTGGCAAGAAAAATGGTCTGTGTTCATTAACCTGACGGAAGAAAAGAGGTGTTTACTTTTGCACTAATTTCCTCTTGATGTATTTTCCATCCGAAGGCATGTTCATGAATGACTTATGGTTAATTTGTAATCTTCTGTAAAGTACCATATGTGAACTAATCTGACTTTGATCGAATCTGAAATGAGAGCCCTAAATCAGGCCCCCGTTCCAGCGGTCTGCAGCAAGTTTCTTCAACACCGCCTTCCTTTAGTCATTCCTGACTGAGTTGTGTGTGGAGACGCCAAGTTTAATTGTGTTATTCCTGGCAAAGAAGGGGAAAAAAAGCAGAGGAAAACTAGTTCTAACAATCCAATTTGTGAATTATAACTGTACACTCTAATCTAATCATGTTTCTCTTTCCCCAGATGTGGAGAATTTTAAGAGTGCCTCATTACCGACCACTAATTAAACCTAATGTGAAAGAAATGTTGGATGAAATCTTGACAGCACTGAAGTTTCTGGCAAAGCTCCCATTGACTTCAGTGGAACTCTAATTTTACTTTTTGGGTTTTGGACTGTTCTGAAGATAATAATTATAATTATTTATTATCTGGTGGCATCTGGGATCTCCAGTTAAAGCTCAGGCCTCATAGCACTGGACAGGCAAAGCGGCTGTTTGTTTTTTCGATCCTTACACTCAATGTGACAAGCAGAACAAGCCGTTGAATGAGACGACTAGGCAAGGTGGAAAGAGGTGGGGACAGGGAGCTGACCTTGAGACTAACAAAGTTTGTCATAACAGTGAATAGTTTATTAGAAAACATAACATAGTGCTTTCCTTTCACTGTGGGTAAAAAGTTCAGAAGTGCCTGCCTATCACCAAGTGATTTATTCCTGGGGCCAGCCAGCCCTCACTGAAGACAGTCTCTTAAGAATGTGTGGTTGGGTTTAATGAGAAGAATTATCAGTGCCAAATGGGGAGGGCTCAGTGGTCCATATAAAAGCCATACATCCCTGGCAATCCTGGCTGGAATGTCATGTGTAGGTGTTATCCACACATATAGACATTAGGACAGCAGCGGGGGCTCCTGCAAGAAGGATCTGTAATGACATCCATAACACATTCGAGAAACAAGAAAAGAATGTGGGGTCTGGCTTGAGGAGCTGCTGCAAGGAATTTATGTGAAAATCCGTGATATTGTTGTACTCAGATCTGTGATATTTACAACTGTGTCCTGCCTTGATTGCGACTCTCCTAATTCCTTCCTAAACCTCATTTAAATTCCTCACTGGTTTGTTTTTCTCTTCCGTGTAGCACTCCTTGATCTATGTAGTTCAATTAAAAGGCAGCATGAGGGCAGTATCTACAAGAAGTTGTTTATTTCTGCACTTTGTTGCTAACAGAAGTTCTCTAAATGCTAAGCTTCTAAAGCAAAGTATTTTCCACTTTTTTTTTTAAATTTCTCTCTCCCCTAAGCTGCTAAAACTTTGCTTTAAAACTGCAGTGTGGGTTAACAAATGTGTGCATGAATGCCTGCCTGTTGGTATAAGCTGAGTTTTTCATTAGTGGCAGCTCACACGGTGTGTCAGGCTAACCAGGCAGATACAGAGCATATCAAACTTGGTTTCTTGATTTTCCGCTTTGCTCATGGTAACATTGCAATGAAGGGCATTTTTCTAGCTGTGTTTTACCTTTCTCTTTTACCAGCAACTTTGGACGAGATACCTTCTTGTTTCTTCTGTAAGGTTGATTGCAGATGAAAAGGGACATAATTAGGTCTCTTCTCATGGCTGTGTTTGCTGCCTCTGTTGGTGTTTTGTGTTCTGGTTTCAGTGTGCCCCTACAGAGATGAAGGTCTCGGGCAGAGTCTCTCTGCTGGCTGCGCAGAGCGATGAGGGAACCTGGGAGAAGCCGAGGAGTGTTAGTTTGAAGAGCAGATATGTTAGGGTAGGACTAACTTTAAGAATATTCTTGGAAAGTTCCCACCAGCTCTGAAGAGCTCATAAGAGGGTATTTCCTTGGTGATACTGGAGGTCTGACATCTCCCACCAGCAGGTTTCTCCGAGACTTAGTAAATATTTTGTTTCATACAAGCTCTTTCTGAAGTGCTTTTCCTGTATTTAGAGTACATCATGATTTTTTCTTCTAATTATGCTTTGAAGAAGTGCTTGTTTACATCATCAGCTGAAGGGGTATGTGTGCCCTTAACCTGGAGTGCTTAGTTTGGCTAATTACAAACCTGTTCAGTAATTCCCTTTCATTTGTGCTGACTGTTTATATCTCTAAAGACGGATCTCTTACCATGATGATGTCTGCAACAGCCAGCTGTGGGAAGTTGCTGCATGATCACCAGAAGAACAATTCTTCATTTCAACTGTAGTATGACTGCTTCGTGAGGAAGGGTAATGCCCAGTGTAGAGATTTATCCTAAGTATTTTTTTACAGCATTGTGTTAATGCAGCAGCTGTATCTGCTGTAAGTGTACTGCTTCTATCACTGACATGTGGATAGATTTTTCTTTTAATGTAGGGGAGGCCATGTGAGTTTCTGTGAGAAGTCCTTTGTCTTAAGCAGTTCATCTATCCAGCTGAGGTTGAGAGGTCTCCTAATGTCTGTGTAGTGTCTTCTATTCTCAGATGGATATTCAGTGTTAAAAATGCCAGTACATCAATATCAGGTTATACTTCTAGAAGAACCACAATGCGATAAAAATAAAAAATCCCATTGCCTTTCATCTGTCCTATTGTCTTCTGTAGAACATGTGGTTTATGTCTGTGGAGACAAATCTGAATGAGAGGTTGTCGACGGGATGTGAAAGTCAGTGGAAAGCTTTTAGCTGACATTAATCAATGCTGTGAAAGGCAGGAGAATAGATGGTGTCTCAGGTACCTCATAGCGTCCTCACTAGTGCAGCAAGACAGGAACCAATCTGGGGAGCTGATTTGCAGCTGAGGACCCAGATGTTGCTGGGGACCCAGTCTCCACACTATGGGACTTTATGGATCAATTGCCGTTTGGAAGCAGAGGTTCTCAGGTAGCTCCTTAATCTCAGCTTGCGTATCCAGATGTTTTCACAAGCCATTACCTGGGCAACTGTATTCAAGCAGCAAAGACTGTACATCTTCCTCCTATTAAGAAGGCATCCCACACATGAACGTTGCAATATCTTCATTTTTAAAAACTCCTTATTTTGATTGGGACAGCTGCATTCTTAAAAAAATGACTGAGACACTCTTAAACATCTCAGCAAAGATATCTCCCAGGGTAAGTCTAAAGTGGGTCTGAGACCCCAGGGCAGTTCCAGTTTGCAGTGCTGTGCCATGCTTTCGGAAGGTGGAGGATCCTTGTATTCTGGAGCAAGGCTGTTTCTATTGTGACATTTTCTGCACAATAAAAACACTCATCCTTTCAAGCTAAATCAACAGTTGTAGCAAAATGGCTAATGGAATTGCAGGCAGATTCTCAATTGCCTTTAAAAGAAGAGAAAATGCTATGACATTTGAGGATGACACTAACAGCATCGCTAAAATAAATTAAATGAATGTTATCTATTCTTCTGAGTGGCTTTTAGAGTCTTTAGGATGCTTTTTGGATTGTTAGTGCTAAGTAGTATCAACAAAGTACCGAACATCTATTTCTGCGTAATTCATCTTTTGCAATATTTGATAGTCCTGAAGTAATGGAATAGTCAATTGTAACTGGAAATGGAAGAAGTGAAGCATCAGAAAAGATAGGATACTATCAAATAAGAAAGTAAACAAGTTTCTGAAATTAGAAAATGTGAGTTTGCAGCTTTCAGCACCTTACTCAAACAGGTGTGATAAGGCTGTGTGGGGTTATGAGAGATTTAACCGTAGCTGTTAAGCTGCAAAGAGCTTGTGTAAATAGATTTAATTTCCAAACAAAATCAGACCTCACTCCAAATGAACACTTCCCTCTATATTCGTGCTCAAATGGAAAATTTCTCCAGAAAGTTTGAGCCCTGACTTCTAGGCCACCCCTGAAGAAGCTTATGGTTTACACTTGCAAAAAGCAAGCCTGGCTGTGAGTTTAAAGCCAGAACCTCAGAGCAGGTGGATTTCAGGGAATTTAAGGATTTATTCTGAACTTTGTCTAACAATCTGGGGTACTCCGTCAAAAAAGAGAGAAATATGTGTTTGGACTTATGAAAAGGATTAAAAGCTAGAGATGACACAAGTCGTGGATAATTGTTTTGAGGAGGAGTTTGACTCTCCAGGCGTGCTGTTCTCCATCTGCAGTGACAGAGAGGTAAAGGATTTCGGTGATCACCTTTGACTAAAAAGGACATACAAGCCCTTGCCCTTGTTCATTTGTCACGCCATGACACCATGACAGCATCCACCATCCCTGGGATGGTGCAGGCCACGTTTGTGCCTGGCTGGGTGTGCTGTCCATATGTTCTTGTGCAGCAATATGATCAGGAGCTCAAGCAGAGCCCGATGTTAAGATCCCATCTCAGCTCACTAATCCAAACTGCAACGGTCGTTCTTCTTATATATGATAGTGTAATGCAACACTTTTGATGAGTCTCAGAAGTCCCTGAATGAAGTCCCAGCGAAGGACCAGTTCCAGCCCTTATGATCAAGGCACAAGAGTCCCCCGAAAGAGCCTGTTTGTGGGATTGCTGCATGACAATTAGCTCAGCACAGTCCTTCCATGAGGAATTACAGGACCTTATTTGCAGCATCTGTCAAAATAATTGCACCTCTCAGTGATGTTTATCCCTCTATTCCTTTTTTTAAAGTATATTCATTAATTAAATGGCTCAGCTTATTTCAACATGGCCCTGAAGTGAAAAGAGCAGTACATCATACTCGTTATCCTCTGAGCATATTGCTTTGGACTCACACAAATTAAAAGGCTTTCTGTCTGCTCATCCACTTTCTTCCTGCCTTTTCTATTTCTTCACTTGTTCTTGCTATGGAGAGGATACTGTCAGATAGAGGCTGAGTGTCACCTGTTGACATGTTGTAGGTGACAGGAAAGCACTGGCATGCCGGAGGACCTGCAAACGGCACTTCTCTGGTGCAGAAGTTCGCCCTGTGCTGGTCCTCAAACATCTCTGCTGAAACCACTCAGCAGG
>NW_010122904.1:92196-142190 GCF_000699245.1 Pterocles gutturalis
ATGAACAAAATTGAAATCATGTGCAAAGAAGCAGTAATGGAGAGATGTTTTAGTGCAGTAGTTTTAATGGTCTTCCATTTCCTGCTAGGGAAATGTGTAACTAATTAAGTCTATGACATGCGTTTAGCTCAAACAATAAAAAGTGCTTCTTGTCATCAGAGGTATTTACTAAACATACATTTTCCTGATGAGGGGAGGGGAGGGGAGAGTTTGTAAATGAAACATGAAAATATCTGTTTATCTCCTTTCTGGATTCCAGCTAAAGCTGTTGTTGACACTGGTTAGGACTAGTGGCATAGATTGGGATTAATGTCTTCAGTAGCAGGACTTTTTTTGAGACTAGGAAATAATGCTTACTTATTTTAATGTGAGGACTCATGTTTAAAACTAGTCAAGGGAATAAGCCAATAGCAGATCTTGGGTAAGTGTGTGCTTGCTCACTCTGTTGCTCACTTGCACCATGAGAAGAGACCTCAATGTCCTGCTGGGCTGAGGGAGAGGACAGCTGGGACTGCCCCATGCTGTAAGGCAAGTAATCCGCTACTTATTCCTACAGGGGCATTTTACATGAGGGCTGGATACAAAGTACAGAAAAAAAACCCGTGGTAATATGAAGTCCTGGAAGTCTCAGAATAAACAGTCTCAACTGGCAATCTGAAGATTACAGCAGAGTCTTGGATTAAGGCAGGACTGTCCCATTAAACGCTCAGAAGAAAAAGGTCCTGCACAGCTCTCTAAGCCAGTATAATTTCTGTGCAGAGGAGCTGCTGACTCTCGTCTTGTTTTGCTCTGAACAACCAGATGCTTCTGTGCCACTTGTTGCTGTCTAGCGCTGATAATGCCGGTATCTCACCCGTGCAAGGAAATTGTTGTGACTTTGCAGAAGGAGACAGCTGTTTTCCACGGAGCCAGCAGAAGCTGGGCACTGCCGGTGTTTGCCTTTGTCCAAAGCTGAGGAATTTGCTTGGTGTCTCCTCGCATTGCAAGGCAAGCGTGCCAAGAATCTGACACCTACACTTCACCGCTGGCCTACATCACATACCTCCCAGCAAATCTCATCATGTCTAGTCATGCAGAGTGGCAGGGGACCCCTGAGCATATGTTTTGCTCAGTCTGCCCATTTAGCTTCAGTGCCCGGCGCTACCTGATTTCTGTCTGGTTTCCCAGCAGAATCTGTTGTGTCGAATTGGAGGTTATTCCAAGTGTCACAACAGAGACCAAATCTGACAGTTCAGCTGAGCACCGAAGTAATGAGTTAAATCATGCACCTTGGAAAAGTTAATCCTTAAAAATCCATTAGACGTATCTTGTTTTCCAGGTCAAAACAAAACCGTATTTAACCTTTTAGAGGAATTCAAGAATTTGGGGATGGGGGACAAACAGAGGACAGAGCAGTTATTCTGTGGAGTGTGCAATCACATCTCATGGTGCAAAACAGATTTGCTCGTATCGTGGAAGATGCATCCAAAATTGGATTTTGTTTCACTTCCCCCAGATCTTGTCCCTGCAGATGACAGCCAGACACAGAAATAAAACAAAGTACCATACTGAAGAGATATTAAATCCTGCTGCCAACAATTGGCTTCATTTTTCTAGTTATTGATTGCTGTCAAGGTCCTGTCTGGGGAAGGATACAGAATCCAGGTTTATGACAGCTCACAGAAACACCAAATCTTCAAATTCTTGCTCTGAGCACGTTTCAGTCTTGCTGCTTAAATTCTCCCACAAACACTGTTACTTTATTTCCTAGATAAGTGGTCCAGGTAGGCACAAAGTTATATCCTACCTCCTCTGGGAGAAGAAGGCAGGCTGATGGATGTCCTGCTGCTCAGGCCATGCCATCTGAAGTTCCGCTACCGAGAGCATGTGTCTGGGACTCCTTTCTGCAGGGAGCAATGCAGCGTGTCACATGCCTACAGCAGAGACACTCCAAACAGATCTAAAGCCTCGAAGCCAGCTGTTTTCTTCACTCTTTGATTTCAACAATGACCTCAGAGAGCCACCCAACTTGTCACCAAATTCCCTAAACCCTTTTGGATTGTCCCGTGTCATGTATGCTGTACAGATGTCGTGAATACAAAAGCCATCCCATCCTCTCCCATCTGGCATCACTTCTGCCTAACCACTTCTCTCAGGAGGCTGAAAGAACCCATTTTCTCCAAGGAGGTGGAAGAAGTTGGCAGCAAACTCCTCAGACCAGTCGTTGTAGCAGTTTGGGGGGGTTGTCTGAAGCAGTCACAAGACAGCAACAAAATTCCTGCCTTCCCCAGTCCTCACTGCTAGCCAACAGGCGGAGTCTCTTTACCGAGTGCAAGGAACCTTTCGTAGAATGAAACACCATTCATTGTTTTCTTACATTTGTTCCATTTTTTCTCCATCCATTTCACACATGGAGACACATGCTAGCCCAGTGTACAGCTCTTGCTTTGATCACTGCAGCAGAAAATCTGTATCAAGTCAGCTGCACATTTCTAAGGAGATTAAATTTGCCCTTGTGGTTCATCTGAAGCCTGGCAGATCTCCTTTGTGTGTTTTGTGGTCCAAGATCCTAAACCAGCAAAAACCCTACAGCCCATCTGTAATTTTAAGCACATGAGCCCTCCTTCTATGGGACTTACTCGTTTAAGGTTAAGCATATGCTCAAAGCCTTGTGCAAACACAATGCTCTGCTTTCATACATTTACCAGTGACCTTCACCTGAAGATTACTGAAATGTTCTGGGCTTGTAATTTGATTTTTTTCTTGGGACTGCTTTAGGAAAGTGAAAAATGCCTGCAGTCTTCACATGAAGAGGTGGAGGCCCTTTGGCGTTTATGTGTGATGGAGACGTAAGGAGCTAAGGTAAGACATTAGTTCAAAAGGCAAGGCAAGGACATAGCTAAAGTTTTTTGAGAAAGTTGTAAGAAATTGTGCATGGCAGAGTATCTCCTCTTTGGCTCCATGAGGTTACAGGTTTGTTTTCTCTTTCCATGGCTCAACCTGAATTCAAAGGAAAATAATGTAGCCAAGAGAGGGACCTGTGGTGCAGGAAAGTGTGAAGGCTTGAGGGAGGATGTTCCCAAGGGTCAAAGTGACATGGGACTTGTGGCTGCAATCAAACCAGGCTGCTTTTCCCAACAGTGATTGGAGAAGGTCCATTTTGGGGATCTAACATATACCCCTAGGTTCTGGGAAGCAAAAAACACAAAACCAGCTTTTGACAGAGGTAAAGGCTCAACTCAATGTCTACTAAGCTCAGCTCCCCCACATAATTAACGACAGAAATGCAATGTTCTCTTCCAGCTCTGAGCTATTTGCCCATGTGGCAAGGAGAAGAACTAGAGAGACCGTGTAACATTACCATCCAGTGGTCAAAGCCATAAGAATGTGACTGTCAGCTAATTTGGCCAAACTTTTTCTTGATTGCAAAACAAATCTGAAAGGCTGTCATGCCTGGTAAAATGGATGTCTTGATACCTTTTTATAAAAACGCCTTTTTTGCCCCGGGTTCCTATATTTAGCTGAGCATATCCTGCAAGCTGTATTTGAGTGTCATTCACAGTTGAAAATAGTCTTCTGAGGTCAGTAGCCAAACACAGAAAGGAACCACCCTCAAAAGTGTTCTTCTGGACTGTGCACATCCTCTCTTATCAATGGAAATATTCCTGTTTTGCTGCACATCATTTATCTGTTAAATGGCTAATGTCAAGGTAAATTATTATGAAAGGAGTGAGAGCAAGAGGAAGCTGTGCCTAGATTTCCTCTCCTTTTGCACTGTTTTGTAGCCCTTCTGAAAGTTGAAAGTTTTTCCAAAATGTCTTTCCTCTGAATAAACTGCATGTTTATTTATGGTTTCTGATGAGAATCTAAGCCACTGATAGCTTTGATTTGCATATTTATTTGGTTTTTTGCAAGAAAAATATAGAGCAGTTGCTTCTGTCAGTCTGAAATCTGTTACAAGTGTCCCGATTCTTGACTAGGGGGTGTTCCCTGAAATACCTCATCTGAAAAATGAATTGCTCCTTCTAATCTTTTCAACCTCCAAGGAAAAGAAAAGAAGAAGAAGAAAAAAAAAAGTGAAACTAAATGAAAAGCAACAAACTACTTTGGTTCAAATGGGACTGAGGAAAATCTAAACTGATGGGGGAAAATTCTGGTTGGCGTTATTTGTGGGATCTGCAACCTGGGAAAGCTGAGGGAGATAATCTCAAGGGGGTGTTTTTGATTTAGGTCCTAAGGCTGAGGGGATAAAGCGATCTTTCTGCTAACATAAAGTCAGGAATGAGCAGGGATTTTATATCATTGTGATAATATTGATAAAGCCATTCTGACTTCTTGTGCCAGTGGCTTTAACTGCTGGAGCAAGACAGCCCAGAGGGCTTATGCTAATGCAGTGCCTTCAGCATCCATCCAGCCCTGATGCTTCAAACCCCAGGTGTAACCTCCTCATCATCTCCTGCGTCTGCCCTGCTGTATTTATTCACCACACTGAAGTAAATGGCACTGTGGCTCTGAGGAATCAGGAGATTTGTGCTCGCTGCCATTGAGACTACATTTGGTATTTTATCTTCAGCCCATAAAAGTTGCAACCCAGACTTCTGAAATACACTCACTGAACCTGAACTGATCGAGCTATTGCTGCTGCACAGAGCTAAATAGGAAGAGAAGCAAGTTGCCGTGTTTTTCCAATCCTTCCTCATAAACAGCCTTGGCTTTGATGTTTCAGATGGCCTTCACATCGATCAACAGTTACAGCTTATTCAGTAAGCTGATGTTTGTAAATAAAATGGAGATTTTAAGCCACAGTAGAAAAAGGTCAGTTTGAAAGAAGGAATGATTTATACATGTGTCTCGTCTCTGCTCTCACAGAACTGGGCAGTCTCTCAGGCAGTAAAATTCACGAACATTTTTTCGCACAAAATCAGAAAAAAGTGAATTTAATTTGATTGTGACATATTGGTGTGATATCAAGGAATCAATGGCAGGGAGGAATTTCTGCCAGTTTGAGTTCTCCTTTTAGTAGCACCTCTTTGGTAAACCATTTCCATGGTCTTTATTCACAAACCTTTAAAACTCTGGGAGCCCTCCTCATCCCCAAACGTCTCTGGCATTGCTCTCAGGGACCTCCATGTGGGAGCCAGCTCGAGCACTGAAATCCCATTCCTCCTCAGCGATTCCCTGCCAGAGGTGGAGGTCACGGCGGGGGCCCCGTGGGGAGAGGTGCTCCCAGCAGCTGCCTTTTCTTTCCCTCACGAGCTTTTGTGATCTCTGGAATTCATCACTTTCAGCAAAAACCCAGCATCTGTGCAGGAAACGTGTCCTCGGTAGCTCAGCATCACAGGGCTGCGTCCACATAAACAGTGGAGAGCCGCGGTGAGCAACCCAGAGCCTTCCTCCAGCGCTACCACTGATGACGGGAAAGGGAAATCTCCCATAAATTACAGTTGGGCTTTTAAAAGTTTGTAAGCAAACAGCCACGAAGCTCCTTTGTTCTTCACAAGGGCATGCTTGTGCAGCGTGCAGGATGGCTGCTGTGCGGGGAGGGCAGCCCTGGGGCGACAGAAGATGCCCACGTTCAATGTCTTCCATGAGTGCCACAGCTATGGGGCCAGCACACACCTCCCCAGAACCAAATATTGTGAGGAAAAGGGGAATGGCAAGCTTCCTTAAACCAGGCTGTTTAAGAAGGAAGCCTGCAGTTTGCAAGAAGCTGGTTTGTGAGGATGAGCAGTGAGCCTGGCGTTTTGCTGGCAAATTCAGGAATGTTTGCGTTGTAAAGCAGAATGGGTCAGCTGGAGGAGCACCGGGCTCCCGGCGTGCCAGTGGCATCTGGCAGGATAAAACCATAAGTGTTATGCCAGTTATGTCTCCTCCAACTCGGAATGGCCACAATGTCCTCAAAGCTCGTGCAACTGATGGTACAACGGGTACCCAGCACTGCCCTGTTATTTCCTCCTTCTCATCCTTCTGCCAGCAGCTGTTTCACTGCTGGTTGTGAACGGCGAGGAGCAACACGGGGCTGTCTTACTCCCACCGACTCCTGCAAACAACCCTAACCATCCTATGAATTCTCTGAAACATGATTTAGTCAGCTCTGAAACATGGGAACTGAAGGGCCAGATCCACACCACGCTGCCCGTGTAGATGTTACATCTCTGCAGCTCTCTTTGCTGTCAAAGAGGAAGATGCTCTAGCGCTGGCTGCTGAGCCAATTTTAAAAAAAAAAAAAAAAAAAACAAAAAGAAATAAAAAAAAAAAAAAAAAAAAAAAAAAAAGGATCATTGTTTTAAGCAGTAGTTATTACTGTGGCAAAAGAGATTGTGGCCATTTAAAGGACCATGATTGAGTCTGCAATATAATTAGATGATCCTGAAAAAGCAATACTGGAATTCAATCACTCTGAGCAATCCACATGCGCTTCCTGAAGGTAATCAATCCCTGGGTCAAAGGAAGCCTATTGTTCTCTGTCCCCCAGGGTCTCTTTCTCCTACAATGTACAAAGGGCTTTTTTGTTAGGACCAACAAATCTACTTCCCCAGCATGGCTAAAGATAAGAAAACAATGCCTGGGCTATCCAAACAATTTGTCTTTCTTTAGGCACTTCACTTTTCTCTTTCTAGGTTTCACTGTTTCCCTGTTTTGGAGATTGCTGACATAACAACTGATAATACTTTCCCTGGGGTAATGCTCTGTTATCTTTACACCAGTGTGAAACTGAAAATCAATGGAAATCGTTCTGCGTTTGGAACAGGGCACTGAAGGGCAGCATTCACCTCCCTAACTCCATGGTTCATACAGCACGGATAAAAAGCTGTTAAAAAACATAAACCAGCATCCAAGCTCCTCCTTTGGTGGCCCTGATGTAGAATTAGGCTTTTTGTTGTCCCTTCCAGCTCGTGTACAGTGAGATTTGATTTGTAAACACTGTCCCAGGACCTGCCATTCATTCATTAATTCTACCAAGAATGTTCTGTTTTGTAACCAGAAAACTGAATTACCTTCTCTACTTAATTTTAGTACTTTCCACCTTTTGGCTAAGAAATTGAATTATCCAGGTTGGTTTTCTTTTGCCACTGTGTAATAATACACAACTCTGCTGGGTTAAAAATAGATACGATGGCTTTCCACCAGGTAAATTCCACCTAATTCACACCTGTCTGAGCTTGTTGAGGCTAATAGGAGTTACGCTAATGAAACTGAAGACAGGACTGAGTCAGTATCTAGCTTCTGTGGAAGGCCTCCAGGGCTCAGACAGCCTGGGAGAAGTAAAATGAAGTGTCTGTCTCACTGCAGCTCCCGTTAGCTGATGGTTCTCTATTGCGATTGAGGCCGTTTTTCGAAAGGGAAAACTTTCCTTAAGAGTCGCATCTCCCCAGCAGCGGTGAGAACCCCAGTAGGCACCCTCCGTAAACACGCAGTGCCGCAGCGGTCAGAAGAGATTAACGGCATTTCCCCAAGGCTTCCCGGTGGAATCAATGCTTGCTAATCTTTAGAAAATTACACTAACAAGCTCCAGGCCTGGACCGCAGGAGTTCGGCGCACCAGTCTCTGAAATCACGCACAGCCCTTTAATGAATCAAGGCTTTAATGAACCAGAAAATCTCCACTAAACAGAAGCCAGAGGGATGCTTTAAGGTTCCCACCGCTCCTAAGCTGGTCTAATGACAGACAGTCAACTCTGAAAGCAAAAAAATGCTGCTTTTGGGACTGATCCAGTCCAGGGAGCAGCCCCGGGTCCTCACAGGTATTTTGGCTTTGAACTCCATGCAGGTGATGATCAGCAGCACTTGAGAAGTCCTGAACTTTAAAATCTTTGAATGGCAAGTTCAAGAAAGACTGCAGGTTGTTGTGCTATGGATGCTTGTGTGTATTTTCAGGAAAAAAAAAAATAACTTTTTCTCCTTTCAAGCCACCAGGCAGAACTGGAGGGTGTAGCTGTCCCAATGCGGTTGCTAGAGAGGCTGGCAACTCGAATGAAATCTTGCTATAGGCTGCGTTAAAACAAAACAAAACAAAACAAAACAAAAAAAAAACCCGCGACCTTTTTTTTTCTATCAATCATAAAATCTACTTATTTCCTGAGCAATGTTCTAATTTGCTTGATGCTTATGAGATATATTACCTTCTTTCTGCTGTTTCCTACTGGGCAATCTACAAGGTTGTCTAATCTCTAAAAGAAATAAGCATCTGTTTCCTTCATGGTCTATGTCTGATTTAAGGCAATTATACTCCTATTGTACTCCTACGCAACATATCCTAGAGAAAATAAGAACAAACCATGTTTGGTGTTTTTTTTTTTCTTGAAAGATGTTTTAACTTGCAATACAAGAGGAATGCACGTTGGATCATTCCTTAAGAGAAGCAAACTTTTGTCCTCAGTCTGGGCAAGAGCTGGGTGAGCCAGCTCCATGTCATTGCCATGGAGCAAGTGATGATGTCTTTGCAGAACGGGCACCCGAGGGGCTCCTGCCTTTAAAGTTCTCAGGACTGGCATATCCCTGTCCATCTGATCCACCAGCAATTTGAGGTGCCCAGGTCTGTGAAGGCAGAAATAAGAAACCTGTGACAGAAAAAGCAGAAGGAAAAAACAAAATATTGGGAAAAGGACAGAGTGCAGGAGGCAAAGTCTTGGAGCTAATCACATCACCCTGTGCAGGCAGGCAAGGAGTTTTCTCTTGTTCCCTTTGTATTTTGGAACACTTTGACTGCAGTTCCCTGCATGTATTGGCCCTGACAATGAACGGCCCATCAGAGGTTTTTGCAGAGCATCAACAGGCAGGTTACCATGTCTGCCTGTCAAGAAAGCCACGAGAATCTGCATCTTTATGTGTGGTCCTTGTATTTGGAGTAATTAAAAAAACAAAATTACATAACATCTTTATGTTTGTTCTTTGGGGTCAAGTATTTGACTTTCGAATCCCTAGGGGTCAGTTCCTCCAAAACAAAAGGCACTCAAGTATCTCCGCTGCCCTGAGATGGAGTCTCAGTCCCATTTTTGTTCTGAGATGTGGGGCTTTTCTTCATTGCTATCAGCAGCCATTGTTTCCATTCTGCCAAGCCTGTCATTTAGAAGGCTCAAATAAAGCAACTTTTCCATTCAGGCAGAAACAACCAGACACAAATCTTAAGGATTTCTGTTTTCCAGAGCTCCTTAATCTCTGTGACCTCACTTCTCAGATTTTAAGAAGAAACCTTTGGTCATTTTTTTTTTCATGTTGTGATTCTGAAGTGGGGAAAAGGTAAGTATTAGCTTAAATTTGGCTCTGAATTAAGAATGTTGCAGAACCAGCATTTTTTTATGTGAACAATTGGAATATTTCCTTCCCTAAAATCCTCAATGAAAATTGTATCTGAAGCCAATATTTGCCCCCCTGCAGAGTGTGAAACCCACAGATTTCAACACAGATGCTGCAATCCCGGTGCCATGAGAATCAATAGCAATTTCAGTTGCAGTGGGAACAGGATTTCATCCTAAAGTGCAGTGGTCCCAGAGCAGTTTACCCCAGATGAGGATCTGCTGCTAAGTGGGAAATTTAAAGCAGGACGTACAGAACTTGAAATCTTGCCACTTGAAAAAAAAAGAATTAGAAACAGTTTCAGGTTCTTCTCTCCCTCTTGTAAGTTTTCTAACTTTATACTCCACACATTTCTGCTTTATAGGGTCAAGGTTTTTCTCTTTGTTATTTTCTGCAACATGCACCCAAACAGCAAGGGCAGGCGGTTATAAATGAGAATCCATCCAAATTATTGCCATGTATGAGGAAGGAGGCTACGCACAGACAGTTCTGTGTAGAGCCCTCTGATGAAGTTTGGTTTCTATAAACTAGAATTTCACTCGTACTCCACTGTAAACCCTTTCTTCCCATCCTGGGTGGGACGGGTGGGATTGTATTACATTTCAGAATGCCCTGACCCAGAGAAGCCATCAGAGCCTGTAAACACAACCCCTGCTCATCTCTGCCTCTTGGAAACACTCATCTGCTGTCAACAGTGGTCTGCTGTCAACCATCACTGCTCTCTAGCTTTTCACTGCTCCCTTTCCACCGGTCCATAACCCCAGCGGGGGTCAGAACTTGCAGGCTGGGGAACACAGGGTAATTGCAATTCCAAGTGTTAACTGTGCTTTGGGGTGGGGACCATCATTGTGTTCAGTTTGTACAGTAGCTGGAACAACAAACTCTTGCTCTGCACTGAGAGCTCCCCAGTATTACACTCATTTGCAATGTCAGCAGATGAAACATTTTCACAGGGGCGCATTTTGGGGTGTCCCTTGGCACTGCCATCCGTTAATTCTCAAGGTCCAGGCTGACTGAAACATAGAGACCGTCTGCTTTAATTCCAGCTGCTCACATTAATGTTTTTCTGTGCCTCGTTCCAGACCTGGCCATAAAACCCTCTCTTAGTTTGAGTTCTTTCCTTAAATAGGAGTTTCATGCCCTCTGAGGAATAGCTGCGGATTCCAGGATTTGCCCTTGTCTCCCGACCTTGGGAGGGAGGCAGCATGCACCGTACAAGGACAAACAGCAGCAGCAATGGGGCCGATCCACCCCCATTTCGTTCAGTGGAAAGGCTCCAGCTGGCTCCAGTGGGAGCTGGATCCGTCCCATACTGGGAAGGGTAATGATCTAGCCATTTAGCCTGGCATTTGTTAGACCAGAGCAGCAGCAGAAGTACAGACATTACTCATGCTCCGAGATATGCATGGCTAAGGCCAAGATTTCTTGTGGATCTACAGTCTCCGTGGGGCTCCTTGGGGCCCTTTCCACGTCTCAGGGGTTTTGCCAGTAACCCCTTGTCTTCTGGGCAGTGCATCAGGGCACTCGCTCATCTCTGATCACACAGCCTCTCTTTTCTTGGTGGCCCCAAACCCCCAATCTGGAAGGAGCTAGTTTACGAAGCTCTCAGTCAAAAATACGGTGCTCGTGTTTCAGAGAAACCAGAACTTATTCTCTCCATCTGTTCTCCACTGAGTACGGAAATTTAAACCACTTGAGGCTGGAATTAGATAATCTTTAAGGTCCCTTCCAGCCCAAAAACCATTCTATGGTTCTATGATATGTGATATGCCTGAAAAAAACATTTTTATTAAGAGTAAATATTACCACCTAAAGTATACGTGTTTAGGTGGTCACTTCACACGTAGTGACAGCTTACCAGAATTACTCCCCTTCGGGGGGGGGAAGCCATTAGTTATTCCTGTGTTGAACATGTTTATCCATGTTTCCAGAGGCTGCTTTGTTTAATGAATCGCTGCTCCAGTAGATGTATTGTGTCTAATGCGTTTGCTTATGCATTCCTGAGACTTTGCATTTGTCCCAGCAGTTGCTTGGAAATTGCTGACTGGGACTCTCGCTAATGGGCTGATCCTGCAAATTATTCACTTGAAGGAAGTTGGTTATATTCCCAGTTATTGTCCGTTGTGATCTCTTAGCAATCAGGATGATGCCCTGTTACATGTAATTATAAATCTAAGTTGGTGTAGAGGAGGAGCAGCAACATGTTTTCTTCCTAAGAGAGAGAGGAAGCCTGTGGGAGCTTGGCTGCTGTGCCAGGTCATGTGTGACCTGTGTGTAAGTTATGGAATTTCTGACCTAAATTCCAGCGTTTTCGCATGGATATAATGGTGCCTTCCTATAGCTTAGGCTGCAGGAGTGGTTTATTTGTCTTCATTCTCCCTTAATTTGAGTAACTCCCTTCTATTGATTCAAACAACATTTACATCTGTTTTCCTCGGTAGTTCTTTGGGGATGAGGAATTGCTTTGTAATAATTCATAATGATTGTATATAAGCTGAGATGTTTCAATATGCCAGTTTAGGTTAATAGCAGCTTGAAACATTGCCTGTATGGGGATTCAAGACCACAGCTCTGAAGAAGACCTTTCCTTGAGGCAGCTCAGCAACAAATCCCAAGATACTAGTTGGGAAGATCCTACCTTAGCCAAGTTTTGCAGCTTTGTCAAGGTTAACACAGAGATGACCAGGGAGAATGGAGGGTTCTCTGCTCAAGCAATTGCTGGGAAGATGTTTGAAGGAGGTAGAGAGCTGTCTTGAAGGTTCTGGAAAGTAGGACTATCGAGTCATCTAGCCAATAATTGTCCCATAAATAGCAGAGGATGCTAGTTGTTACTCACCCTTTAGAGCCTTGTGTTCACATTAAATAATATTTGATTTGCAAAGGCTGCCTCAGACTTAGTGCGGGCAGCAAGCTCCCAAAGGAAGGAGCTAGAGGAGTGGGAACCTAGATGGAGCTACACAGGGTTTCTACAAAGGTAATTTGTGAGAAGCATGATTTCACCTCTTGAGACAAAGTCAGGAGGCCTCACATCTGAGGGGCACACATCCAGAGATGGAGAGACACAGCTAACGCTTCCGCTGTTTCATTTCAGTTAGGAGTCTGGAAAAGCTCAGCTGTAAATGCCATAACTTTTCAGTCACAGCCTGAAACAGCTGCTTAAGTCTGCACAGAAAAGTAAATCTGTCCTGCTGCAAACAGCGTGTCCTGGGTTTCTTTGGAAGAAGTGTTGAGTTAATGGAGACAGAAAGTTTGTAATAACTGCAGGTTCTGCTGAAACGAAGCCCCAGATGAAAGGGGTTTCACAGCATTTGTCTCCATTACCTTGTCACGAGCAGGATTTTCCCTCTACATATGCATACATGCTCAGCAAAATATGAATTTGGGGCTTGCAAACCTCAGTGCTCCAAAACACTCAAGCAGAGGCATTGCTCCAACACTGACTTTCAACACTGTAATGCATCCTCCTTCCAAGGACCCTTCCTGTGCCTACAGCTGCTCCGAGGAGCTGCGGGAGGTGTCCTTCAGCTGTCAGCTGAATCAGCCTTGCAGCTTCGTCTCTGAAGGACTTGATGGAAAAAGAAATGCTTTGGATCCTCTACTCCAGCTGCTGAGTCTCCACTTTCTCCCAACACACGGACTTCAGTCTGCATCACTCTTTTGATGTAAAGTCTGAAGGGAAAAAGTGTACAGTGGAAGAAGCTTTCACTCTGCGTGGAAGAGATGAAGTTCAGAGCACCCAAATGTATGTGGACAATAACCACACAAGAAGCTATGATTAAATTAATCCACCATTCTCCTTTTTGCAGCTCTTTGGGGGAATCAGATCAAGAAAGTAACAAAGGAATGCCACAGTCTGCCAATAATGCAATTAAGGAGCCAAGCCTCATCTGAGCTTTCTCTTGCCAAAGAGTTTGCTGGATGGAAGTTGGAAAAAAAAAATCAAATTGAAGACTTTAAAGAGAAGATGGAGAGATATTGTCAAAAAGTATTTGAATATTCTGCTATTCACTTCCTCCAGTTCCCTTAACACTCTCAGAATGCAGAAAACCTGACTGATGGAATAATGCAGCTACTTGGGGAAGACTAGGCAGAAAAAAGTGATTTGTTAGGGCTTGTTATACTGAAGAATTGGTTAATGGCTTTGAAAGACAGGTAAACTTGGAGGGGATCTGGAACTCATGCCAAATCAACTGCAAATGTTTATCCCATACTACGAAAATGTGATAAAAGAATGGTCCAAACAAACCAGATGTTCTGCTTTGGCCTGGACACTTCTGGAGTGTCCTGATAAGAGTTTGGAGGGTCTTGGGTTTTGCCTCTCTTTTGCTAAGGATGCAGCACTTTCCCTTGCTCCCCATTTTGAGGCATGACAGTGGGAACTGCAGCAAACGAGGAGGAAGCAGAGCCCTTCGCCTGTTTGACGCCTGAGTGAACAGTGGGGTTGGAGTGATGGCTCCATGCGTAGACATGTGGCACGGCCTGATGCAGGGGTAGACCCCTCACCTCGACACCTCTGTCAGACCATTCCATGTAGACCCGCAAAACATTTGTGATTCCACTGAAAAAGACAGTATTAGGAAGAGCTATGATGTACCAAGCAGAGAGATTTGATGATGTTGCTCCATTATTTTTTGAGGTGGCTGGCTAGAGGGGCATGAACAAACAAGAAATGTGCTGGAGATTAAAGTTTATGTATATGTAAACTTATATAATTATATAGAAAAAAATTAAAATTTATATTTATATAATATATAGTTGTATAATATAAAAAAATTTAAGTAGGACATTGAACCAAAATGGAAATAAACATCTTCCAGCATACAAAGTCCACATGGTGCGTGGCAAAAGCAGCTGTGTCGTGCAGAGCTGGGAGTGTGCTCTCATGAGAGTTAGAGATGTGGCCATCTTCTGTGGCCACATTCAGCACTAAGTAATGACAGAACCCAGGTCTTTAGCATTGGTTTTAATCTCTCCCTGGTGCTAATGGGGTGTTTAGAGAGTTGTTGCTTTTTGCTTAGCTAACAACGTCCAGATTGTTTTGCTGCAGAAGTAGGGACGCCCATTGCTGAGGTCTCCGTGCAATATTCAGAACGTAGAGATGTCACCGTTCCTCATGCTGTTGTTCTCTCACAATGCAAATGTCCTTCTCTGTCCTCCTTTCTCTGCCTTGCCCAAATGGTTTGCTGCAGCTGCACGAGAGCAGAGCACGGACGCGAGCTGAACATGGAAGCGAGCTGAATGCAAAGCACAGATTGACTGCGGCTGAGGCACAGCGCGTCCAAAGTACCTTCATGTTTCCCCTTAATGTCAGGAATGGGAAACATTGTAATAGGCAACATCTGCGGCAAAATGCAAGTTATGTCATCCTAAAAATGAGTGGCTCACTGGAGGACAATAACTTTCTCATTAAAGAGGCTATTGAAATGGAAAGTTTTGTGCTGAGATAAAAGGTGGAAAATCTCCATGTGTTTCTCTGGGCCTGCTGAATGATTCAGAAGGAATTCAGCCGGAATACTAAACCTTGCTGTTCAGGACCTCACATGGAGACACAAGGGAGGAAACCCTTTCTATTATACTTCTTCCTGCAGCTTCAAAAAACTAAGCTGTGTCTGACTGGTAAAACAAGTGCCTTGCTCAGCTGAGGAATGACATTGGCCAAGATGTCAGCTATGAGATGCAGCCTTTTTATTAGGGGTACAAACATCAAAAAAGGACACCACCTGAGAACTCTTGTGTTTTCCTGCCATGCTGAAGCTTGTAAAATCTGTCTGCCTGCCTAGAGAACTTTTACAGACAGCTTATCCCAGGGTGTTCAAGGGTACATGTGGGTATCAGCAAGCAGTTTTCGGAACTCTCTTCTAGGAAGTTTTTGCTTCACAATGCCAGTTTTGCACCTCTTGATTTTGGATTTTGAAATGACATTTAATTCTATTTAACTCCCAACCCAAGAGAGGATTCAAAACAATTCCTCGGGAGAGTGCAAGGATGGCAGCCAGAGTCTGAGCTCCATCTGGGCACCAGGAGTCAGTGGTGAATGAGATCCAGCCCACTGAGCAGGGCTGTTGGGCAGGAGAGAGCCTGCATGTCCCTTTCAAAATAGGTAGATGATGGAAACACATGTACTGACTTCCAGACACTCTGCTGGAGGACATAAAAGGGAACACTCCCAGATAAGCTCAGTCTGCAACAGCTCAAAACACTGCTGTCTGTGTTCAACCAGCTTTAGATAAGAGCTTTATCAAGAGGTCAAAGGCAAGTGGGATTTTCTATAGCTCGCTTAACCCTGCTTCTTGGGTAAGAGAAGACAAGACAAACTATCTGCCTTCTCATAGCAAACTCCTCAAGAGCGATGGGGTGATACAGCAAATGTGACTCTCAAGCTCCAAGATCCTTGGACGACTTCTAAAAAATTCTGAAGCAACATTACCGACTGCAAGTCTCAATATCCCCGTGCGGCTGATGAGCTGCGGTGATGCTCCCTGCCCTGCCAGGTCCCTGCAGGGCTGCTGGTTCCTGCAGCTATTGTGTGCTTCACCAGCCATTCTGGAGAGCAGTGACATCCTCAGAGCTGATGTAAGGAGACGAAGTTTTTTAGAGCTCTTAAGACATTTGCCTTGTGGTTGGACCTAGGAAATCACTTAGTGTCCTTCCCAAAGGACTCATTGCCTCAGCAAGGAGTGAGGGAGTTCACTTGTGGGAAGCGGAGGTCAAAGGTTTCATAAAGGAAATCATACACAAGCACAACGCTGATAGACATCTGGCCCTTCATCGGCCTTGTTCAGGGTTTGCAGGTGCCACTGACAGGCCCTTTATTAAGCTGCTATTTCTGGATGTGAGCAGGACACTTTTGTTATGGGAAACCATTTGTCTCTGGGGCTGTGGGCAGGCAGATTTCAGCCTCAGAGCGATGCAGCCCCAAAAACAAGCTGCGTGGTCCTGGCCAAGTCTTTGTGGGTCAGTGCAGGGAATCAGCCACCAAATAACCCCTGATCAATGTCCTGTGTAAAATTGTGATTTTGCTGATGGCACGTGCTTCTTAGATGGCTTTGTTGGTGTCCATGCTGACATGACTGTGGGGTCCCTAGCTCTGACTTGTTCCTTATTCAGGTCCAAGCAGGATGTCATGTTCCCCATGCTGCTTTGGAGCCCCCAGAGCACAGCTCAGCTTTTTTAGGGGCAGGGATCCCTGAGTGCAGTCCCGCTACCCTCAGGGTCTTCAGTCTGGCTGCTGTGAAGAGCAGGGTAATGGGCTGTGGATTTGCTGTAAAATCCATGCAAATCCACAGACAGACTAACTCCCTGTGTCTTTCATTTTAGGGTGAAGTCTGTCCTCCAGGGAGATTTCTCTGAGGTTTCCAGTCCATCACTCAGCTTCTCTCGGCGGTCACAGTGTGAGAGCTTCACGGTATGTCCCCCCATCCAAAACAATCCCCACTGGCCTGAGAGGGGAAAGGGTCCCCACTCCCCCCAGCCCATGGGACCTCCTCTCCATCCTGTCCCGCTTCCCTGCAGGGAGCTAACTGCTCACAGAGCCCTCTTTGGAGACAAAAGACTTTGTGACAACAATGCCCCAGAGGGAACTGGCACAAGGGAGCGTGTGGGTGAGAGCTGCAGCGCTGGTGGTCCCACCCAGAGGAGTTGTTTGGGGTTCACAGTGGTCTCCCCAGGGCACATGGCATCGCAGCGGAGGCACGGCCGCACATTGCACCCCAAAGCGAGCCTCTCCCCCAGACCGAAAACCTTTCAGCCTCATAATTAATATGTTGTTTTGATCATATATTTGAAGACTTCCTGCTAATTTTGTTAGTGGGATGCAGCACTCATGAGAGCGCTTCCCTAATAACATTCATCTGCTTAATTTTATCTCCTATGCAATAAAGTTAGTTAAAAGTAAAGACACTTTATATTCTTCTTTATAGGCCTTTCCAAATGGTCAGGGGCCACCTAACACTGATCTCTGCCAGGCTTCGCAAAGGCTTGAGGCCAGTCACCTGTCTGTGTTCTGAATTGCTTTTGATCTTTTATTTCATCCTATAAATTCCCAGTGGAGTTCACTGGTAGCAAACATCTGGCACAGACACAATAGCCCATGTTTCCTGCTCAGAGAAGGAACAAATCCATACTGAAAACCCAGATTTGGTGTCTTCCTGTAGAGCTGGCCATAAAATAACTCCCAGGGTGAGGGGGTGTATCATCTGCATTCGGTGTCACCCCACAAGAGATGCTGCAGTTTCTTGTTTTTGTTGATGATCACAGTCACTGACCTGGGTGGGCGCATGGAAGGGACACCTGCTAGTCCATACAGTGGGCTCTGGCTGGGCTCTTAGGCAAGAAAAGAAAGTAACAATTATAATATTGCTGCTTTGGGATATCTTACACAAAGCACAGGTTGGAGGGGTGACCATACAGATAAAAGCGATGCCACCCATCATTGCTGGAGAGCCCAGTGTCTCCTTTAGGTTTCTCTGAAATTCACGTGCTGGGATTAGTTTAGGGAAGCTGAATTAGGGATGGTTTTTCTGTGCCCATATTCACAACAAAAACACCCTGGATTTACTTGTTTTTGCTGATTTCCAAAATCTGAGTGGAAGTCTGACTGGGAAGCCCCCAGCAGCTGGGCGTGCAGGAGTTGGGGGAGGCTGTGACCTTCCCTTCCCACTGGATCAGGTAATACCAACAACCTCTAACCCCCAGAAGACCATTGCCCTTTGCTGTTGGAAACAGAATCTGTTCAGAGCTGGGGAGGAAGCAGCAGGCCTGTAAGCACATGGATAAGGAATTGCAGCAATCCCTGGCATGCAGGTGCTGTGATTGTATCCAGCTGGAATGAGTCACCGCATGCTGCTGGAGTGGTGTGCTCTGAGGAAACTCTCTCTTTGACATAATCTTTCCTTAAAAGTCAGATCTTTCCTCTGGGAAAGGGGAAGTCTTGGCTTAGGCTGCCCTGCCTCACTTGGTTTTGGCTGGAGAAAGACATTTTTCCTTGGCTGCACGAACACCCCGTGACTTTCACTCAGAACCTCCCTGAGAACATTTTTAAAACACATTATTTAATTCATTCTAATCAGACAGCACGAATCCTGGTTCCAAATGTGATTTTTTTCCTTCTAGACAGATAAACTGCCCATCCTTTTATTCAGACACATCTTCCTCGCTGTAACAAATGATGCTGAAGGTTTCAGAGGTCCTGGGGAGATGCTCAAGCCTCAGCCATGTTCTCCCACTACCGTCTGACAGCAATTTATGTTACTGCAGAATTCGCCTTATTGAAACCATTTGTAGAATGGCAATTCCCACAGATTCATGCACAGAAGATGACTCTGCTTGGTGATGATGCATGAAGCCATCTCATTCCACATCCTTCGAGGCAGCGGGGATTTTGTGTGAGGTGAGGAACTGCACCACAAATCTTGAAGCAGAGAAATCTTAGTGATGTTCTGCGTATTCCCGGGACAAGCATAGAGAAAAAAAGACATTTCATTGTGAATGTCACAAATGAGTACACGGTAAACTTGCACTAGTGGGATATTTACTTACTGCTTGGTTCACACATGTGTTGTACCTGGCCAGGCACCTGGCACATGGCTTTTCATTTTAACGTTTTCCCTGGGCTAATTGCTCTGTGTGGATGCAGTTATATATGTTACTGTACTTGCTTTCCTCCAGCTTTCAGGCTAACTTCCTGCCTGCTGAATGCCCAAGATTTCAGACACACAGGAGCCAAATCTAGCTGAGATGTTATAATTATAGAAGGATGTCTTATGCCAGCATCACTTGCTCCACTTTGCATGAGATAGCCACACAGCAACTTTATGTGGATGTAACCATCACCATCTGCTCCTCTTGGAGTAAATGACTGTGGCCCAACGGTTGTGTGCAGATAACATGTAGTTTAAGAGAAAATGGTGATTAATTTTCTCTCTTTCTTGTAATAAGAGTTTTAAAAACTTCATACATCATCAGATACCTATCATTCTCAGAAATCTGCTTAGCAGTAAATTTTAAATTTCAAATTGTTGCCAGTGGCTGTGTTTGCTGAGGATTTGTGCCTGATTCCTATAATTGCTTCACAAGCTGCTAAGAATGCTTCATACTAATAGTTGGAGCCATGAACATGCCGAGAACTGCTTTGTTAAACAAGAACATCTTCAGAAAGTCAAACTGCTTCTCTTCTTTTTTTTTTTTTTTTTTTTTTCTGAATGGGCTGTTTGAAAGTGTTCTTGGTAAGACATGAACTGCTCTGTAGCAGGAGTGAGGAGCCTCCATAACGGAGTGGACTAAAGTCTCTCTTGGTTTAGGGGTGCACTGGACTCCAGATGGGAGGGCAACATGGATGTGAAATGGGCTGAAGCTGTCCTGCAGTTGTCCTGGATGACACAGCCCTGCCAGGGACTACCAAGAAGAAGAATATCTTAAAAAGGTGAGAAATAGATTGTTTCCAATATTCCCAGCTAAAGCAGTTTTTCTTAATCCTATAAAAAATGTAAAATCCCTTGTCTGGTTTCCAAGACAGACTGGAAGTAGCAGCGTGTGAGGAATGGAAATGGGTGGCACGAAGAATTCCCCATTGAATGTGAGCAAAGAGCATTGAAGCACAGAGCCCTGGCCCAGGCTGAGCTGTTAGAACTCTTGCAGTTTGGTCATGCAGACGGAAGAAGTTCCAGTTTCAGCAAATCACCCACCCTGTGCCTCAGTTTCCCCAGCTGACAGTCAGAATAATGCAGTCCAGGCATGGCATGCTGTACTTTGGGAAGTTCAGGTGAAATGGTTGTGTGCAGAAAGTCTAAGTGTTATAACATTAATTTTTATCTGAAGATAAAAAAAAGATGACCAGCTGCTGAAGTTTGGTCCTGCAGGAGAATTCTCACTTCTTCGGTACTCAGTCCCTGAACTGTAATGCCCAGACCCTGGTTTCTCCCAGGTAAATGTCAAAGCTGTATATCTGCCAGAAGAAAGGCCAGTAAATGGTGTCTGAAGTAGCTATCAATCCTTAGAATTAATTGCTCCAAGTCCAGATTGCAAGTATATGAAACAAACAACAAAAATTAAATTAAATTAGGCAGATTTATCGTGAACAGTTGTTGTTTCATGCTGGTTTGGGTTTCAGCAAGAACACAGACAAGTGAAATATCAGCACAAAGACATAAATTAAGTAAGAACACGCTAAGAAAAAATCTTGTTTATTCTGTGCAAGCAGCCTTGCCATTTGTCACCTTACAGCACAGGAGTCAGGACACTGGTGGGAGCTCCTGGTTGTGCCCGAAAGGTGCTTTATCAAGGTGCAGATATTAATATAGCAACAAACAGGGGAAATGGTCTTCTCAGCAGCCTGGAGAGTAATGAAGCTTCCGTGCCACAGAAGGCTCTCCAGCCCAAATGCACGCTCCCTGTCCCCATCTGTGCCTGCAACAACTGCACCATGGGGTCCCCCCAAATCCCTGTCAGCCCCCCAAAACCCCACTCACACCTTAGTGAGTCACTACCGTGTTATGCAGGAGTAACCTGTGGATCAAGCAGTGATGAAGACGATACAGACACAGAGCGATATAGACCATCTCCATGGAGATGCCCTCAGACCTGCCACTGGAGCTCCTTGGGAGTCCGTAGACTCCACGCAGAGGCAAGGAAGCTTGCTCTGCCCATCCCAGGAGGACCCCTCATACAGCTACAGCTGTGAGGGAGGTGACCCCCCCCCCAGTTTAACTCTTCATTCTGTTTCCCCACCCTTTTTTCTCTCTACTTTCCTCCCATAGCAGTAGTCCCTGCTTAGCTTTTCTAACCAGCTAAACTCCCTGGCAGGTCTTGTTGCTAAGAAGCTTTCTCCAGCAGTAGGGATATGGACAGGACTGTCCCAAAGCACAGGTACTGCTAGAAATCCTGTAAACCCCTTATCTCTAAACAAATATATTCACTCAAATATAGAGCTTTTAAAACCCACATCTCACTCCTTCTTCAGATTCCCATCACCACGTTCTGGCAAGCTCAGAGAGGAAATCCTTTGGCTGCCACCTCCATGCAGCTATTGATCCTTAGGCGTAGGTCAAAGTGACTTACCACAACTTTCTGGAAGAGCTGGAAGATTTTTTTGTATTTGTTGCCAAGGTCTAACACTCCTGTGCAGACCCATCTTGCAGCACATATACAATAAAAGCAATGCATCCAGCAATCCCCTATGCTGCTCTGCCCCAGGCTATAGAGCGGGGCTGCAGTCAGGGTAAATGGCAGGTAGGCAGGGCTTAGTGCTTGTGTCTCAACTGACTTTGGGCTTCCATTTCTTCCTTCCTTGCCAGTGGAGCCTGGGCAAGCTGCTGGAGTAGTAAATCATGGAGGATTATATAATAAACAGCTGCCACATTTGGCTTAGGAAGCCCTGAACAACATTACTGAAGGCTCTGAAAGCATATACATGCATACATATACGTATTTATGTGCATATGCATATACGTGTATCTATACTCATGGATTTGTAACTGTTTCCTTGTTCTCATACTTTTTCTTTGGCACCTGCCTCTGTCCCCGTCCCAGGCAGGATGCTGGGATGCTTTCAGCCTGATTTCATAAGTCCATTCTTGGGTGCCTGAATGTCCCTGTAGGTGTCTCACACCCCACGTCCAGTCTCTCTCTCTCCCATTGTCAGGCACAGACTGACTCACGTCCCCTTCCTCACTTTCCGTTTGGTCATGTCATTTCTAAACCGCCTTCCTTCCCTATTCCCCACCCAGGCACCTGGATTTATTTTTCCCCAATGACCACATCTTCCCCTTCTTCGACATCATTTTCAGAAAGCTAATGTCAGCTTGGTTTAATTAAAGCCCCTGCATGTTTATCATGTCTTTAAATAATTTCCTTCACGAAATCTTCATATGAACTTATCACTTTGTCAAATCCACAGCTCAGAGCACAGTGGGAAGCACACAAAGGGAGAGCCGAACAGCTTGGAAAGTTTGGGTGAGCTGTTTGCTGCAAGCTGCGAGCCCACCCCTCCAAGACCTTTATTTCCCCCTGCGGCAGCTGTCATCTGATCCCACGCTCTGGCTTTGAATGGGGCTCTCTGAGGATGCCAGATGTTGGGAACAAAGGTCTAAAAATAATCTTTCCAAATAATCTTCCCATCTATCATTCAGGGAGAGCATGTGCTTTGTGTGAACATGTGAGCCGAGAACCTGAGCTAACTTTGAGTAAAGAAGTTCAACAGCAGCCCCTGGCTTCTGTTTGTGGGCTCCTTTTTTTTTTTTTTTTTTCTTTCCCCTCTCCCTTCCCAGAAGCTGCGCAGCGAAAAACGGCTCTCACCAGCAATCAGCCCTCGCTCTCCCTCCCTCCCCATCTCCCTCGCTCCTTCCCAAGGCTCTGAATTGTCTGGATCCCGAAAGCTGGACTCCTTATTTCATCTTTCTTTGGGAAAATGGATTCCAGGGTGCTGTCAGAGATGCCGTTCTGTAAAAAGATCTTCACTGCAGCCATGTGTGTCTTAGTTTTGCTGCCAGATTCGGGCTGTGCAAGGAATCTGTGGAAGCGTGCTCTACATCTGAAAATGACGGAGAAATACGATGTGAGTAAACGGCGGTGGGGTGACCTGGGGGGAGCTGGGTATGCTCACCGTGAAAGAGAGGTTTCTTTGTGTGTGTGTATCATTTTAGAATAAGAAGTATTTGAATCCTCAGGCTCTCTCTTTATAAAAGGGTTACATTAAGTTTCCCAGGCTGTACTAAACTTTGCCACCTAGCTGCTGCAGTGGGAAACTTGTAAAGCACGCTGGGGACAGAGAGCAGGCATGGGGACAGCAGCCGTCACTGCTTCTCCTAGAAACTCCACGGGGCAGCAAAGGAAGCATGAATGTGAAGGGGAAGGCAAAAACCTCTGTCTGGGAATAGGTTTAGTGAAAAGAAGAAAATGTTATTCGTTGCTTAGAGCAGGGAGGAGGGTCCCTGGCCAGTTCCTCCGCTGCCTTCTGGGGTAACTTTGGGTAAATGTTTCCAGCTCCTGATGATAATGTGTGCTAGAGGGATGGGGACAGTGCCTAGGGTTTTGTAAGCCACTGGAGCACAGAGACCTCCAGATCCACGGCGTCAGAGTAACATGCTGATCACACGTTAAGCCACCTTCTTATCCTCCAGCCATCAGAAGTTAAGAACAAGCTGGGGAAGGGCAGGAGAGCTGCTGTGCAAGAAAACAGCGTGGAGCTGCAGAGGCTCCAGTGTCCCATCTGTGCCCGGGGAGCGCTGGAGCACTTGCTGTGCCAGCCCAGAGTGCTAGACGGGAAAGGGAGCCATGTGGTTATTCACCAGTGGGGTACTGGAGAATTTGAAAATTTGAATTGGAAATTTTCACTTACTCCATTAAACTCCCCTTAGAAGCCAGCACTGATCCAGGCTCCTGCCCCTTGAATCACTTGGGTGGAAGCCCCAGCCAGTCTGTCTTCTCATGCTCGGCTTTGATTGCATCTTCCAGTATTGCATGTGCATAAACAATGCCTTGGTGTCACAGAGGGATTCCTCCACCTGTTTTCTGCAGCCACATATAACAGCTTTTGAATTAACATGGATTCTTTTCTGCCCATGACATCTAGAGCGATGTTCAGGGACAGCTACATTTGGTTCATGCGGATTGCTGACTCAGGTTGATACACATGTTTTGGCCAAGCTGAAACTGCAATATGGTGCTCTTGTCTCCTTGGAATTTTGCAGAAAACATTGTGTTAATATTTGAAAGGCACCCCAGTACTTAAAACAATAAATTTTCTTGTTCTTCATTGTGACCTCCCTTGGGACAGGGGTATCATCCGGTTTTCAGTTTAATTGGAAAATGGTGACATGAAGAGTTGTTTTTTCTGCAAAATCACTCACCAGAAAGTGTATTTATGACTATGTTCTTCTGTCATATTTCAATGCAAAGCTCAAATTCAATAGGAGCTATGAAGTAAATGACCCAGAGAGATAGGACAGGAGTAGAACAGGAATTTACATGTTGATCTTCAGATAATGTGCGCTGTAGAGGCACAGAGCCCACTCCCCTGAGGATACATCCTCCTCTTTCAATCTGCTGTTCTTCAAAGAACTGTTATTTCTGGCATCCGTGAATCCAGGTGCTACTGATCTGGCAAGCTCTGCTAGAATTGCTCATATTAACAGAACACCTTATCTAAGGAAAACAGCAAATGCTTTTCTTTTTCCTTCTCCTCAGAGCCTTGTAAGGAGGAAGGCGTCCACCCTCCATCCTCTTATCCACCAAGAATCTGCTTTGGCTGCCTCCCTTGTTTCTGGGAGAGTTGCTTTCTTTTCTACCAAATGCTGCGTGTTCCCTACGGTTCAGAAATCAGGGGCTGTGGGTGGAACAGCTGATTTGTGAGTCACTTGGCTGGAGGGATAACAGATGGAGGGGCTCACAGCGACACACAGCCATGCAGGAGATGGGCCATGGACACCGCTGTGGGACCCCCAGGAGGACACGGGTGAGGTCTGAGAGGGAAGAGACGGTGAGGGATAGGGAGTTGACAGAGGGTTATGTTGTCTGAGTCCAAAAAATCTGAGTCCACAGTAGGAGCAATGCATCCACCCAGCTGCTGGCTGCAGAATGCTGAGCAGGCATTAGGATGAGGAGCTGGTGGAGGTCTGGCCAGGAGTTTTTCATTAAAGTGTCAGAGGAAGGGTGTTGGTTGGCAGGGATGGGTCAAGCGGGAGCAGAGAAGGGAGAAAGAGGAGAGAGAATACAGCAAGAAGAAAAAAAATGGCAGTCACAGTGGGATGGAGGAGCTGGGTTTCCAGCTTTCAGCAAAGCCATGTGTTGTACAGCCAGAGGGACACTTTTCAAGGCTGGTGATTTGCAGCTGGTGTTGTGCAGCCCCTGCACAGTCTGTGAACTGTTCCCAAAGGGCAGAGGGAGGAACCTACCTGGAAGGAGGCTTCAATTCATTATCAAGACACCCACGTGTCTGTTGGGAAAACCTGGGGCTGTCTTGATTTTATTCCAGTGTCAACTGCATGAAGCATTTTAGAAAAAAATTCCACCTTCCTTTAAAGATTTCCAGAAATGAAGAATTCCGCACAGCTGCTGTAATGTTCTTCCAACAATTTATTTACCCTCCAGCTGTCATAAATCCACACTGAGATACCCTCTTTTTGTCTACCAGATCAGCACACCTCCCATAAGAGCTGTCCCATGTGTGCCTCAAAGTAATGTACGAACAGAGCAGCCTTCAGCCTCCCCTTTGAAACCTGCATGCACACAGGAGTCCTGCCTCCCAATCCTCTAATCCCTATCGTGCATCTTCTTTGAACCCACCTGAATTTTCCAACAATCTTCCAGTACTGCAGACACCAGAACCAAAACTACGAACCCAGAGTCAATGTCAGGAGAATATTATTCCTGGTGTTTTGGTCTTGTCCTTCAGATTATTTAACCCTCCTTCAGTCTGATTTTTAACTTTGACCACTGATGGTCTGTGTTTTTCCAGGTCTTTGATGAAAATGTTGGAAGGCTTTAAATTCTTCCTGACTGTGTATTGTTTCAGAGAAAAAGGTGGTTTATGCCCAGTGTCTGGAAATACCTGCCAGGGACAGAAATGATAACCAGAGCCTCGGAATAAACCTCACGCGTGATCTTGGGGGTGGCCATGCAGAATGTGAATTAGCAGAGAATTGTGCTTTGACACAAGCCCAGGGTCCAGTTTCAGGTGTGAATATAACTGATTTTGGATTTTTTTTTTTGAGGCAGACTGTGTTCCACAGTTACTATTGAAAATACAGACCAAGAGTGAGTGATTACATTCAGGTTTTTCATTGTCATCTTTACTGACCTCCAGGGTTCCTCAGCTGAACTCTGAACTTTTCCCCTTACTTTGTTTCTGGATATCTTTAAGGCAGATATTGTCATTACAGTGATTTATGAGGTCTCCATGGGAAACAGCAATTTGCTTCCTGCATTGAAAAATATCTGTAAAAACAATAAATCCGAGCAATGCTCAGAGCCAAACTGTGAATTCTGGGAGAGCTTTTAAAAAGACCTTGTAACCCATACCTGGAGACATCCTTAACCAGGCTTTAACTTTGGGGATAAGAGAATCCTGTTTCCCACTGGGATGGTTTATGCATACATAAACCAGTGGCAATGGCTTTATTAGATAAAATGTGCAAAAGCTTTTTTTTTTTTTTTTTTTTAACCATGAGGTTTTGAAAGAAAGGGGTTCAGAGCAATCGGTGAACAGAGAAAATGTGCAGGGAGGTCATGAGGCAGACAGTCATTTGACTAAAGATGTTACATTGTTCCCAAATTGAAATCTCATTCATTGAGCCAACTGCTCATTGCAATTTTGGCTTCTTGGTTTCTGAATCATCTGTGAAGCAACTGCAGTAATTGCTTGATTTTTTCTTTTTCCATGCATCCATTACTTGCCAATATTATTTTGGTCACCACATTTCAATCTGCAGCTGACATTTCAAATAACAGAACAGCAAACTGACCTTCCAAAATGAATGCTCCCTCCAAAAAGGAGACCTGTTTAGTGTTTGGAACTGCAAAGGTTCACTGATAAATGCTCTCTTATATCTCAAAATGATACCTGGCCCAAACATTTCATCTATTTAAAATCCAACAACAGCAAAAAAAAAGTTGAATTTTAACTCTGTTCCATTCAAAAGCATATTATTGCAAAGCTGGAGTGTTTTCAGCTTTTTTGAGGAGTAGGATGATGTGTTAGCTTGCACCTTGTTTTGCACTGTAGCATGGAAAACACTATCAAAATTATGATTTTTTTTCCTTCCAAATCTTGTGGATTAAACAGCCCATCAATTCATGGGAAAACAACCTCATGGAAGGGTTTTTGAGTAGTTTCTTGTTCACTGAATGGAAATAACTGAGGAAAAAGCAGAAGAAAATTGTTTCTTGCTATTGAGAACAGATCAGGAGGCTGTTGTTTGTGGAAATATTAGGAACCCTCTGTCTCACACACAGACACAGGCACACACATTGTTTAACCAGTTGTAGATATGGAATTTCCTTAGCGTGCACCTTGTACCAGAAATGAAACCTCTTAGTCACCCTGACTTTTCTCCGTACTTCTCCGGTGGCTGACACTCCCCTTCCACGCAACCCGGCAGCGGAGGATCTTCCCTGCTCTCCATTTCCCCCTAGCTATGGCTCGAAGAATGAAGACACAAGACACCACAGAACGTGGAAGTAAAATTTCTCACATCAGTAGCACAAACAATGTGTATCATTTCTTTTGGTGTCCCTTGGGATTGCCTTCATTCTCTACGTTGCAAATTATCCCAAGGGAATGAAGACGATACTGTTTTCACTGTTCCTGATAGCTGATTGCAGCTCAGTCACACGTGGCAGCAGAGGCCGTGCAGGCTGGGGGTCAGTCCCCAGGGCAATGGACCTCCCAGGGTCTGTCCTGGGACATTTTTTTGGACAGTACATGTGGGGACAGGCTGTTTCGCAAAGGCACGCACACTCCACAGAAGCCGTTTGGAAGTTTCAACAATGAGGATGTAGCAGCATGTGAAGAGGGATGTTAGTCTCACCCCAAATTTCTCCACAGCCTGATGGTGAAATCTCCTAGAGATCCCCTCGGGGACTGTTGCACCATGTTGTTTCTTGGAATAACAAACCCAGTTGCTCGTCACTTATTTCAAAACACAGCAATGATGGGGCCAAGTATATTTAGGACTCTTAAGTCATGCCAGCCCGTGCGTGGCAGAGCTCACATCATACCTTTGGCTGGATGCTGATCTCTTCTGAAAGTGCAAATCCAGAATCCATCTTTTGATTTGACTAGAGTTTATTAATGTGCGTTAATAAATCTGAGAGCTGGACGCTGCCCTTTCTGAGTGCTTTGTGCTGCCCTGGGGAGCTGAGCTCCAGCCCAGAGATGAGTAGTTGAGCCATAGGTGAGAAAGGAGTGGGCTTGGGTGACTCACCTTGCTCTCGGAGGGACTTGGCTTCTTGCTAAAATGCTACCAGCGTGAATAATATCTGAATGCTGCCTCTTATAAATGTTTCTGGTAAAATTCTGTGCCTGCTAATCCACTTTAAACCTCCCTTGTCCTTTTGGGTGCAGTGAGCAGCTGGGCTCCTTTCTGCTACAGTCAAACACTGCCTGATTTTCTTTGGGGTTAGGCTGACATCACCCACGCAGATCTCACCCAGACCATCTCATGGTTTAGAGATGGTCTCCAATTTAACAGCTCAGGACCCCACAGTGGATAAGCTTTGAAAGACCCCTCCCCTGTAAGTTCTTGTCTGGAAGAAGGAGCCTATTGAGAAGACGGGTGCTACCTGGGACATTAGTTCCAGGTCCCATTTGGGGATGTACAAGACAATACAGTCGCATCCTTTCCACTGCTTCCCTGTCAAGGTGGTTTTGGTGTGCGTGTCATGAGGCTGCCTAGAGTATTTCTCCCTGTTTCCCAGACAAGTATAAAAGACTTTAAAGGATTTTTTGTTTTTACCTCTTCATTGTAATTACAGTAATCTTAATTATCAAATGAGTTCCACACAATAATTTGGTGGTTTGTGATCACAGAGCTCTCTCTTCAGTGTGGTGAAGACGGTGCTGGAGGAGCTGAACGGTTCGTTCTCCTCTCTAATGAGTACTTGAAAACCACTTTGAAAATCCCTCTTCTGATTCAACTGCTGGGATGTTTGGTATTCACCTTATGCCAAACCTTTGTTTCCTTTTCTTTTCTTTGCAAGGATTATGAGTACCCTCTTCATTCTCACAGTTCCCACTACCAGAAGAACGACCGCTGCCCCCCACCACCCCAGACCTTGCCGGACCGAGCCTGCGAGGTGCCCAGCTGCCGCTCGGATTCAGAGTGTGAAAGGCACAAGCGCTGCTGCTACAACGGCTGCATCTATGCCTGCCTGGAGTCTGTACAGCCACCGCCAGGTGAGTGGACCCAGTGATCCAAAGGACAGAGAGAAGCACACAGAAATGATGGTAGTTATCCCCTTGGGTCTCGGTTGGAAGGCATGGTTTGGGTGGGTGTTGAGGATAAAGCTTTGGTTCCACACTTCTGATTTCTGGGATGATTGCTGAATCAAAAAAATATCTAAGGCCAGCTGGGGCTGCAAAATTTCCACCAGCACAAATGGTAGAAATCACTTGAGGCCAGTTCTTTTCTTGGGATTATATGTTCAGGAAAAGAAGTAATCCCAATCTGAACTGGTGCTCACAGAAGCGAGGCAGCCATCTTATCTGATCCATGCCATGGGAATGGAGGAAGGGAAACAACAGCTGCTTTGGCCATTATAACACCAGGTTCTTGTGGCCCTGGATAACGTTCATGGCTCTCTTGCCACTGAGACAACAAGAGCATGAATATAAGTATCTTGCCGAAAACTCAAACCCGTTCTTCAGGAGCCTGGCTACTCCACCTTGACTCTGTGCTTTCTGATTTCTGTCTTTTACAGTGTTGGACTGGTTGGTTCAGCCCAAACCGCGCTGGCTGGGGGGAAATGGGTGGCTTTTGGATGGCCCAGAGGAAGTCTTACAAGGTACAGTATGTTTCACTCTCTTGTCTGCAATATCGATAATTATACAAAGGCACTAAATAATATATTCATCGTACACAGAGCTTGCCAGGGATGTTGAGATGCTCAGGCTGCTGGTATTTGTCTGAAGTTTCCATAGGAATAACACCCTGTGGTGCTGGGGGCTAGTTTCTGGTGCAGTAAATCAGTTGCTTTTTATGGCTATGACTTATCCAGCAGGGCACTAGGAATGCTCCAGGGAACTGGATTTGCAGCCATTCTTGTAATAAGTAGAAATACATATCTTTTTTTTAGAAAAAGGCTTTGTCAGCATACACGTATTTTCTGCCAGCTTCCTGATATACTGTGGGCAGGCTTGGATTAGGAGATCTTTTAATCCAGAGTGGCCTCATTGCACAGATGCCTTGGGCTGGGGCTGTGGCTCTCGGGTCTGAAGGCTGCTTTGAACAAGAGCCCTGGCAAACCGCTGCGGAGCTGTGTCAACCTGGCATGGAGCTGGGAGCAACTAAACTTGGGGACTGATAACGAGGTTGGGCTTCTCAGGTTAATTCCATAGGGAAAGGTCTTTTAAGTAATTTTTCCCAATACCTACAAGGAGGGCGTGGGAAGAGAAGTTTTCTTCTACGAGATATTCCCAGATGTATGTATGGCTGAAGTTCTTAATTTCTTCATGGAAAGGCTATTCCAGCCTTTGATCAGCTTCAGTCAGACACAGGTAGTGACCATAAATTACCGACTTTGGTCTAACACAGATGGTATCAGACTAGCTGAACCTTGACTCTCATCTATTATGGAAACTCCTAGTTCTTCAAGAGAAAATTCTGCCTCCAGCTCCTTGGAGTTGCATTGCTAGAAATATGATAAAATAGGTTCCTCCGCATCCATCCTAGTCATGCCGTTTGTTATCTTAACACCTTCATCTCAGCTTGAGGGATCAATTAGTGAAATAAGAACTGTCAGTCATGGGATGAGAATCACAGCAAACGTCCTTGAAATGCAAATCCTGGCAAATGGAAGGGTGGAGTGTCCCTGCATAGTCTGTACATTTAATGGACACGAACACTGCCTGTGAGTCCTCTTTCACTTTCTTACTCTGGTCTGCACTTGCTGGATACCCAGGGTCAAGGCGGTTAAAGCCTCCGTTTGTACCAGGGGGTGGCACTGCCTTACTCCACGGTGACTCGTATCTGAGGTTTAAAGTCATCAGTAAGTTAATGGGTGTGGAGCAAAGAACAAAGCAGCAAACTGCCAGCTTCCTGGTCGCATTTCCCGGATTCCTCACCCAGCCCGAGCACTGGCTGGAACAGGGAGTAGCCCGGTGGAGGGACCACCCGTCAGTGCAAGCCTGGGGCAGTGGTGGTCTGTGCTCAGCGCTCTCCAGCCCTCACACAGCCCCTGCACAGCAGGCTGTGGGTCCTTACGAGTAATGGGGCTGCCCTGCGCTCCCCATATGGGGCTGGACACGTCAGGTTTTGTGTCTGCCCTGCAAAATTTTGTTTTAAATATTACCAACTTTTTTCCTAGATTAATCAAAATTTTGTTTAAAATATTTTCAAAGTTTTTTAAAAATTTTTCCAACTTTGTTTTAAATATTTTAGAAGTTTTTCAATAATTTTCAAAATTTTGCTACGAAAATTTTCATTTTTTTAACACAAGATTTTTAAAAATATTTGAGAATTTTTTCAAAAATTTTCAAGATTGTTTTAAGTATTTGGGTATTTTTTCAAAATTTTTCAAGATTTTGTTTTAAATATTTTAGAAGTTTTTCAAAATTTTGCAAAATTTTATATTTTGTTTGAAATATTTTTAAATTTTTTCAAAATTTTTCAAAATTGTGCAAAATTTTGTTTGAAATATTATCAATTTTTTTCTAGATTAATCAAAGTTTTGATAATAATCTGCTTTATGTTATAAATTGATATTATTATAAATTGATAATAATTAAGCCTGCTCTGCCAGGCTGCTTTGGAGGTGTCCGTCCTTGGTACCCCTGCATGGGAAGCAGTCTGGGAGGAGATACAGCAGAAGGTGGCCGTGTTGTCATGTGTTTGGTCACCTGAGACTGTTAAAGCCATGATTGATGACCTGCAGGCTTCTGTTGCAGCGGAGGCCTGCAGCACCACGGAGGATGGGGACGAGCCTCTGCATTGCCCCACAGGCTACGAATGCCACATCATCAACCCCGGTAACACGGCCGAAGGCATCCCCAACAGGGGCCAGTGCATCAAGCTCCGTGGAAATCCAGGTCAGCCAGCTGGAAATCTCCCTTCCTTCCCTGTTCTGACATGCAAACACCGGGGAGGGATGGTGTGCTCTCACTGGCTTTGAAGATCTGGTGGTACATCAGCTCTCATGGGCTTTTCTGGGCAGCCCAAGCCCCCAGGGCAGTATGTGACAGCGGGCTGGGAGACAGTCCCCAGACTGCAGCAATCTCAAGTCTAATGCCCGTGATGTTGGCTAAGAAATACCCAAAGCAGGGGACACACGTCGTTTGCTCTGTATGCCAGTATCCTCTGGGGTTGTGTAAGCAGAGTGGGTAATAACTTGCATGTGCCATTATTACAGCACAGAAAATAGAAATATTTATATATTGCTACACACTTACCTAAGAAATATGAGTTTCAAATTCCAGTTTTGACTTCTGACTTTCCTTTTTGCATCCAAAACATTGTTCCCTTTGTTCTGATGACACATTTGCCCAGTAAATATAGGCCAAGGTATTTTTCAGGAAAGCTCGTAACATGTCTGGGTATGTGTAACTTCACTGAATAGTAGGATGTGTATGTCTGCGCTGGGCTACAAATCATCTCAGTGTAGAGACATAAAATGTCAGTTTTGCCATTTGGTCACTGTAAAAACAAGGGGAAGCATCAGATCAGATCTCTGAACTGCTTCCAGAAAAGACTAATATTTTTTTCAGGCCTTTTTGATAATCTCATTCTTTTATAACTTTTTTTTATGATAACATCTGTAGTAACTAGGGTAATATATAGCTGCATGGCTCTTAGACACGAGGTATTTCTAAGAGCTTCAATAATTATATAAATGGTAAACAGAAAAACCTAGCTGGAACTTGAATTCTGTAAAACACTAATACATGGTCTGAAATTTTACCCAAATTTTCTTTCATTTGAGAAAGTTTCTGATTCCTTGACTCATCGCTGCTGAAAATAACATAACATGCTAGTGGCCAGCAGTTAACCACTCTTGGGGAAAATGAGTTGTGTCTGCACTGTTCAACAATCTGAACAGTTTTATACAAGGTTTATAGCAGCCTGCACCCCTTCAGCTCCAGAGATCTTTCATTTTCCTGTTTGTGAGGTTATTATTTCCATATCAGTAATTACTCTGTGCTGTACACAGAAGGCCAGCGTTGAACACAAAGAATGAAGGCTGGCTGGATGTATTCTCATTACATACCTTCTTTTTCAGATGGACGCAACCTGAGGCATAAGTATTACAAGGAATATTTTGGTAAGCTGCTGACATGCTATTATTTTTGCTATTATTAAGCTTCATAGTTATTTCATTGCTTACAAGGAATTTGCTGCTTATGAAATGAAGGTTTGTACATAGCAAAAAGAGACTCTTTAGCCTCAACTCTCTATGCCTTGGTCAAAAGATCTTCTTTTAAGCTCTGCAATGCCCTGACTGTGGACTCTGGGGAACCAGTATCTCCAGCTGTGCCACAGTGTGTTAACTGGTGCAGCCTGCTGCCAACGGTTCCCACCCAAGGGGTGAGAAACACCCAACCCAATAACCTTTTGTTAGTTTTAAGTGTATTTTTGGAGCTTTTCTCACAGCCCAGGACTCCTTGCAGATGAACGCAGAACTTTCAAAGCAGGATCTTTTGCCAAGAGCTTGTGTTGTGGCATGTGATAAGAAATGAAGGGAGCCCAGTGAAGCAGTCCCGTGTTGTTATCTGCAGCCACAAGAGGGGTCAGGTCCCTTGCACAAGTTGATAGATGAGTATCTCAAGAAAAGCAGGAGGATCTGCCAAAAGATCTCTTTTCTCATGGCTTCAAAGCTCCTGGTTTCTGCTAACTCTTGGATCTGGAGGGGGACAGCCAGATCAGATTGGAAATGACATTTAGATATCACTGGACAACATCTTTGATACGACAGGATTTACCAACAGCCGCAAGGATTTCCTTTCCTCTGTCCGGCGGGCTATCGCAGCTCTCCCTGAGAACTGCTAAATGATGAGACCAGTAAAACTGAACTGCTTGGAGAATCTGGAGAAAACATTTGCCACAGACTAACTTAAAATCTGACCTTACTGACATTTGTTTTACAGGGAGCAATTCTAACAATGTGGTCGGCTATGTGAAAAACCAGCAGAAGCACTTGGGCTAAGGAAAGGTGTGCCTGGGTAAGTGTCCTGTGAGTAAAGGGAGAGCTGGGTGAAAATAGTAGGTGCTCAGTATGCGATTATTTAAAGAAATGGTTGTTTGAGGGTGAAATTACCTCTCATCAAAACACCAGTATAAGGACAGCACCTTCAAACTGTGTACAGGTACATACCTCAGGCTTCATGAAACACCTGTGCTGACAAACAGCTGGTGTTGTGAAAGTGTCCCAAGAACCTGTGGCGTTGGAGATGGAGCTCTGCAAACTGTCCATGGAGGAGTTAATGTCTTCGCCAGCTTTTTCTCTCCCTCTCCCACTTTTTATTCTAATTGCTCAAGATGCACCTGATTTCTTTGAAGGACCTTTGCCTTGGGAGTGTTTAGAGGATAGAGTAATTTTCAGGATGAAAAATAAGTGCTGCAAAAGTTTGTGAGCCTTAAGACTAAACTGTCTGTGTAGGGGCTTTGTCTAACGCAGGTGTAATTGCTCCTGCAAGACAAATTAAAGAGCTCATTATTCTGGACTGATTGCAGTCTTCCAAACACTCTAGGCACATGGGTGACTTCGTGGGGTAACTTTATGCATGCGAACAGTTGCACTGAACCCACTGGCCAGAGCGAAGCCAACTAAAAAAGGCTCCAATCATTTTATCAGGCTTTAAATTAAGCAAGAATGAAAATATTTATTGGTATAATAAAGGTTCTGTCCCAGGATGGTTTTCTCAACACTTTCAGCTTCACTTTAAAACTAACTTGAGCTTAACTGGCAGTTATGAAAACAGAGCAGTGCAGTGGTTTATGTACCTACGTCAGGCTGGCCATCCAGATTACACAGCTACATAAGGACAAGTTCTGTGCAAACATCCCAGGAAGGATAAATATTTTAATTCCTCTTTTTTTGTTTGATTTTCACCCAGCTGGACCACTCTGTTAAGCAGCTGTCAAGGAATGCTTTACCCAACAGTTTTCTGTTTTGGAAGAACTCTGGTCCCAAATCTCCACGAGCACGTCTCCAGCCTTACCCTGACCCCTGCCTTCGTTATTCAAAGAACAGATTTTAAGCCTATCAGGAGGGGGAGAAATGTGATCCCCTGAAAGAACCCACCCTGGTTCTGGGCTGCCCTTCTGCCAACAAAATGCAAATACCTCCAAGCGGATCCCCCTAAGCCACAGTGCCGGTGTCAGGCTGCTGGAACAGAGCCTGCCCTTTTTGTGAGTGTTACGTGACCGATTCGGATTTCACACCTGTGGACATAACTCGGTATTATAAAAATGAAACAACATCAGGATTGTACCTAAATATCATACCTAAGTTGCATTAAAATAGGCAAGGCTGTAAGTCTAAAGGAGCTCTGCATCAAATCCAGTGCCCAGCTGTCTTGAACAACGACTTTAAATAACCCTTTTCATAAACTTAAAGTTTGAAGAAACTCGCAGGTTTCTTGTTTTTCTCTTTATCCCTCGGATTCACCAGGTCTGATACCCAGTCGGCAAGCCTAAACCTGAAATTTTAAGAATTTAAGAAACTCTGAGCTAGGAGCAAAACAGGTTTCATAAATGTTTTTTTTAAGTTACTTTCCTTTAGCTTCTCAGTCTGGTGAGCCGCAGATTGAGAGCTGATGATGAAATAGATTTCTTTCTACAATATCTCAGCAGACACACATGCCAGTCTTTTTAAGTTGTTGTTTTTAGCCAGCGCAGGTAATACTCACAAAATGTGCATCTGCGGTTCTGTACCTGCAAAACCTCAGCAAGAACACTGGAGTCTGGATTATTTGTTGCACATATTAGAAAAGCAAAAGCAGGATAATTTGTGTGATTAAAAGGATTGTCTGGCAGATGGGCAGCTGTTCTTTAGAAGCCCTGTACCTTTATGTTGACTTTGCTAAATCCTTAAGGTCAAGTTATTTGTATTTGGGCTTTGCAGCTTCTTTTAGCTGTTTAGCATTATAAAATGGAAAACACGTTTTCTGTGAATATTTTCCTTTTCTGTGACCGTCCTAAAGGCACAGTTGCATTTCATTTGCTAGGTTTGCTCCCTTGTTTAGTACGTGTCCCCATCTGCATGCATAAAATGAGCATTTTAATATGCAGAGTCATAGCGATGTATAGAAACGCCCAGCTCCCAAACACAAGTGCCTGCTTCCACGCACAAACCAGGGGACTTTCGCAACTCACCAAATGTTTTGAGTCAAAGCCAAGCCACCTATAAAACACTTGATACTCTGCATATGACATTTGCAGCTGGAGAGATGAAAGATGCCAAATGCTCTTTGGTTTCCTGTCGTACAGGAACACTCCTCGATGCTTTACAGAGCGAAGGGACAGCTGAAGGGCTCCACATTTTCCTAGATATCTTCATTTGACGAACTCCATTCACTTCTTTGTGCCTTTGTTCCAAGTTCCATGTATTAAATGCCACACCCTATTCAGACAGATTTATTTCTAGAATTTTATAATATACAACTTCATCCAATGATACCTTAACTCCTGCTGAGAGACAGGAGTCCATCCATATTTTACAGTTCCAATCCCAGTTTAGCCCAGAAACTTGCCGCTTTGCCACTGATATTACTTGACAACTTAAGGCAACGCAGCTCACAATGAAAGCTGTAATGCAGCCTTGCTCCTAGGTGCTGTGCAGTGAAATGGATTGATTTTTTTTCCAGCATCACTTTTTGCAGAAAAGTCAAATTCTGATGAAATGAGCAAAGCCCTTCAGTGGTTACTGCTAAACCCCAAAGAGGAAATGCTGAATTGTTCTGTTTCAAAATAAAAAATTCAGTGCCTAAAAATCTGTGAGGATCTAGTTGAAAAACTTGTGTTGAGCATTAACAAACTGGCAAGATTAAAACTTCAGATCTCAACCTAATCTTGGAAATCATCCAAAAAAATTATGCTTAATTTGAGGGAACACATTCATTTCAGTGGGTGCTTTTTGGTAGCTGCCTGACCACCTCACTGGATGGGATGGTGAAGATATTTTTCTACTTGCAAAAGGAATTTTCAAAAAAGAAAATTGACAAATTAATGATTTGTTGATGAATTTCTGTTTACTGGGTGTTATCAAAGACATCACCCTTACTCATGGTGCTATAATGGGGTTTTTTCAAGTTAATTCCTTTCAAGATATTAACTGTCAAACTCAGAAACAAAAGCCAGAGAAGAGATTTGCATAAATGCTGTGTTTTCAACCCTAACATCCGTCAGATGTTGAAGAGAAAACACAGACCACGAGTTGTCCTCAGCTTATCTTCTCTCCAAAGACAAATGGCTTAACAACAGCCTGTGAAGCACAGTAGGAAGTCACTGACGTAGGTTGGTTTTAATGTTCCCGTGTACACTTTAAAGCGTGTCTGGTGCTATTATAAACTTTCCGTGTATCACTGTGTGCTAGCAATGCTCATGGCCTTCCGGATCCTCGCGCAGACCCTTCCCGGTTTGTGCCCTTGGTGCTTTGACATGCACAGGTTCTGCCACTTTGGTGCTCAATAAAAAGTGACCAGTATGTTTTTCAGCTCTGCCTAGTTCCTTTTGTGTGTTCTTGATGTATGCTTGGCTTTGAATTATTAAAAAAAAAAAAGGACAAAGCTTAAATTTTAGTTGTTGGGAGAGCTCAGAAAACATAGACACATGGAGACAAAAGTCATGTTATCCACTGGAAGGGAGGTGGCAGACCCCAAAGCACATCTCCCACCAGTGTCCCCTTTCAGAGGCATCACCTTGGGGAATCAGATGCTCACTCAGTTCTTGGCACCTTCACTCCTATTGCTGCAAGAGGAGCTGATGGACAGTGCTGTCAAGAGAATAGTGACGGTGACCCAAGTAGAAGGTGACCTTTTTATTTGACCAGACATTTTCCGTGTTGATGCCGAGCTGTTGTTCGCTGCTGGATGGGTTGAGCTGCCAGCTCAGACAGCGTTGCGGGAGGCCAAGGCTTGCTCGACGGGTGGAAAAGCAAACCAGCGCTGGGCTGGTGCCCACTGCAGGATACTGGAGCTGAAAGAGGAGCCTGGTGCTGACAGCCCAGGGTGCTGAGTGCTGCGTTTCCAGGAGCAGGAGAGGTTTCACCATCCTGCCAGCTCCACCCACACCCATCCTGCTCTACCTGCTTGGCAGGAGTGGGCAGGAGGCCTCCTGCATTGCTTCTGCTCTGCCCTGAAACCATGACAGAGGAGTCACAGAGAAGGAAACTGCCTGTAATTTAGCCAGGGAAGGAAGAGCAGTGGGTTCCATCCCTTTGAGGAGTTTGCTGTGGGTTTTGAGAAGCCGCTAGCTAGCACTAGGTGTCAGGGCAGCTCTTTGGTCCGTGGGACCACTTGAACTTCTCCTGACACCTGGCCTGGGATGGGGAGATGACGGCTGTGTGTGCGTAACTCCTGCCTGCTGCTGTGAAGTGCGAGGTGGACTAAGTACCTTGGCTTTCAAAAGAAGGATCTGTTTGGTGAACGCCACAAAATTATGTTTTGGTTTCAACTTGTTTCAATGTTCAATGTTTCAATGTAGCTGTTGTAGCTGTCTAACGGTCTGTGCGGAAAGAACATGGTGTGACCCAAGGCATCATCTGCAGGTGACACTGAAGTGCCCTGAACAGAAGGACAAACATTACAATAGACCTCCCAGAAGCCAGGGGTCTGCATTAAAACCATGGCATGCATCTCTAGGTCAGCAAGCTGCAGAAGTTGTAAATAGGAGAATAATTTTTTTTTTTTTAATGGCTGTGATTTTGTCATGGCTAGTTCAAAGCTCCGTTAAGCTTTATGGTGCAGAAGGGTTCTGGTGACCTGCAGGAAGATGTTCCGTGGTTTCATGAGCCTATGAGGTGTTGATGGGTGAGCATCCCTTGTCTGTCTGTGGGAAAAGGCTTTACAGCATCAGTTATCGTCCTTTAAAGAGAAATAAAAAGACACCGTTTTGCTGGTGAGTCTACAGAGGTAAATCCTGTTTCTTCACATTATTTTCTCTTTCTTGTTACCTTTCTATGCAGACAAAGTCACAAGAACCACAGGAGAAGCTTTGCCAAACAAAAAAAAGACGATTTGACAGTTTTGTGGGTGGTGGGGCCCAATTCGCCCAGCCTGAGCCACCCTAGCAGAGGAGTCCCCAGATTTCAGCAGTGGAGGCTGTGCAAACGGAATCCGAGAGATTTCATTGAATTCCCCCTTCTTTCCCGGTGACACAACTAGGGACAGACCTAGAGAAATAACAAACCAGGGATTTTACCTGGCCTTTATCTGTGGCATTGACAAGACACAAAGGAACCGTGGCCCAGAACTTTGTTCTTTGCTTTTACAACCAGGAGCAGCGGATGTTCTGCCCAGGGCCTGGGAAAAACCCGACCTGAAAGCAGAATATTTGGATTTTTTTTTGGTAGCAGCAAACTCAGTGAATTCTACCCGTGCACCAGAGGTTTTTTCCCTCAAGGTGGCACAAGAGGAACAAAAGTGTGACAAGCCCTGGTTGTGGCGAGGGGAGCAGGTGAAGGAGCTGCGAGTTTTGAACTGAAAGCAGCACGCTGCGTCTTCATAACAGACATTTTCTATTTAAAAACCAAAGGTTTTCCAAATAACTTACTTAAAACTGGAGTCTGACCCTGAGATTTACCATCTATTAAAATAGGAAATACAGTAAAGGTACTATAATTGCTCTGTTATTTTTTTATAGTGTGGAAATGATATGCCTTGTGCCAGCATGAAGCAATACAGCTTGTATTCGTGATGTTTTCTTTACATTATAGTTTTGATTCAGTTTATTCCCAGCACTTTCTGTATAGCCACATACATGAATTTTCCATCACATTCCCAAGCAGAAATCAAAAGCAGCAAGAAAATTAAACTTCAGTCCCTCCCGCAATTTTGCAGAATGCGTGGCAGCCAGTCAGCAACAACTACATTTTCTTTCTGCATTTATTCAGTTTCATTGGTGCTAAAATGTAATTTCACGTTACAGGACTGAACGAACACAGAGATGACGGACTGGGCTGTGGTCCCAATCCCAAACAATACTGTTTCTCCGGAGCTGCAGGTCTGGATTATAAACCACAATGCACTAATTATTATGGTGCATTATTACGCTCATCAACTCCTATTTCTCCTTTTCTCTAAACTCTTTGTCTCAGTATTTTTGTCGCCCCCCCTCCCTGTACCATTCCCCTCCCTAACCGCAGCTGGGAGGGATTCCCTCCACGCCAACCCAGGATGGGACACCTTGGCCCGTGTCTACATCCCATGGATTCTGGATTTTGTTCTCCGCATTGCATTCACACCATGGAGCTCCACGTGTTTCCACAAGCAGCAGCTTTTTGCCAAGAGGAGGAAGTTAAATAAGGAAACCGTCGGTGAGAGCCTGTTGCTCAATGGGCCGTAGTGTCAACAGAGCCACGCTGGGGATGGCACAGCCCACGTACACATCGCACACGGCAGAGCCGCGGCAGCTGCTCTTGCTCTATACCAGTTCCATTGGCGATGGGTGAGATTTTGGGGTGGGAAAAGCAAGAACAAAACCAAGGGATTTTTTTTCCTACCTGCCTGGAGAGGGGGAAGATGTTTTTCACCACTTTTGTATCAGAGACAAAAGAAGTGACTCAATGTGGTCCCAAGGCTGTGACTTCTACAGCCGCACTCGATGATCAGAATTTCCTCGCCTTATCGGGACCGCGGCAGAGCCAGCTGGCTGTGCTCCAGGTCCTCACCAGAGCTACACAAGGAGGGACCAGTTCACAAGCCTGTGTGAGCTCAGAGAGGTTTTGCCACCTAGTTCCCATCCGTGTCGATAAGGTCTAAATCTCTGGGAGCTTTCGCGCCCCGGCTTAAGCACCTCACTTAAGCCCTGGGCAGGGCCTGGATGAGAGCTGCCTGGAAATCAGCGCCCAGCATTATCCCGGGATGTTTTCCCGTGGGAAGGAGGCGTGTTGCAGTGATGCAGGAACTTCCTTCATCTGACGCAGCCAGCTGGGGTCATTAAGAAAGTGTTTCCCAATCAGGAGCCCAGGGAGTTCGGGAGCCCCGGCTGTGTTTTACGGGAGCCTGGCTATTTGCAGGGTGTTTCCCAATTATTTTGCTTTCTCCTCGGACTTTGGGAAGAAGCCTTCCCCCCACACTGCTCCAGAGGGACGTGAGGTGGTGTCTGTAGCAGGGACATGGCGCTGGTGGGGTGTCCCATGGAGGTCATCAGCTTATGCTGGAGCTGGTGGGACCTGGGAGGTGCAAACAGGCAGCGCTGAGATGCTCCACGGGCAGACACAGTTTGATGGATGATGGCCAGGTTTTGGGTGGGCTGTCACACAGGTGAGAGTCTGGGGTCATGGTGCCATCACGGTCCAGGTGTCACCACCCCCAGTGCTCCGGTGATGGGAAGTTGGAACCTGGATGTTCTGGGAGAAACTTGTTATGCAGACAATCTCACATATGTTTTCCTCTGACTGGGAATGACATTTATTCCCCTGATGCAGTTTTTACTGTCAAAGGAGGATCTTAATCTCATACTTTACACCTTAGAGACAATTTTAGCCTAAGTGAGCTCTGTAGTCATGATGCCCAGGGGAGGATGTGGGTGTCCTGGTGCAAGGCAGAGCACGATGCTCCCTGACAGGCAGCTATAAAGCTACAGAAAGGATGTAACTGGTTAATTTTATCTATATGTTGACATGTACCACGAAAGCACTCTCCCCTACTGAATTAAAGACTGTTTGTTTAATAAATGAGCATCACAAATTCACTCATCACACGTTTATGCCCTCTCCCTGATGTAAACACTTATAAATACCGGCGTTATGCTGACTGGAGCATTTCTCAAGGAGGATTTCCCCAACCTGAAAGTTTACAAACAGGCTCGGCAGTGTGCGTAACCTGTCCTGCCTCTGCACACAGCGTCCCCGGCAAAACACCCTCCCTATCTGCCTGCCCGCGATGTGCCACCCACCGACGCTCCTCCCGCAGCAAGTTTTCAGAGGGCGGAGGAAAACGTAGAGCTGCAAGACCTCAACCTGTTCTTTGGCTGCCGGCCGTGCACGTAGGGCCACCTCGCTCCTCTGTCAGCCACAATCTCAAACACAGGCAGAGTTGGATGGGTGAAACTCCCTGCGTGGCTGCTGGAAGGGGCACAGCCTCCGTCCAGCACCTGCAGCCGAAGGCGTGACTTGGCGGCTGGTCCCAGTTGCCTCTCCCCGCTGGGAACCACAGCCCAGCGCTCGCGGCAGAATCTGAGCCCGAGCTGCCGACAGCGGGTGGCACCGGCAGGCGGGGGACCCCCGGAGAGCATCCCACCGCCGCACAGAGAAGATGGTTGAACGAGGTTTTGGCAAACTCTTCCCGAAAAAGTCGTTTTTCCGCTTTGCACAGAAATATCAGCCCCTCGGGAGCGGTGAGCCGGACGAGGAGGTGAGGATTGCCTGTGCCTCTTGCCTGGACCTGTGAAATGATGGGTGTAATTGGGGTTAAATTTGTCTACTTTTGTCTGCTTTGTCCCACCGGTAACTCGACCTTGCTGCCGCTGTGCTCTCCTCTCTCTGCGCCGAGTCCTTCCCTGTGCAGCAGGGATTAATGATGTTTACCAGGCAGCCAGGTGCGGTGGGGAGGCTCGTTTCTATGCGATACTCCCAGGACATATAGCTCGGGCCAAAGTCCTGGCCAGGAACACCCTTCTCTGCACTGGGGAGATTCAAAATGAACAAAGCACGCAGCAGAGCGGCTGTGGTGGGCGCGGTGTCAGGTTTTCTGGCGTGCTTGCACAAAATGCTGGCTCAGCAGAAGGGGAAGGGAAGAGTGAGGCTGACCCTGTCCCTGGGGACACCCCCTGCCACCAGCACCAGAGGATGGGCTGTCACCCCTCTGGCTGTCACCCCTGCGGCTGTCACCCCTGCGGCTGTCACCCCTGGGGCTGTCACCCTTCGGGTGTCCTCTGTGCTGCTGCTGTGGTCATTGCAGGTAATGAATGGCCAAGAAGAGTTTTAGCTCAGTCTCATGGAGCTCACTCCGAAATAATGCTTTATTTTCTTGAAAATTGCTGCTGTACGAACATCCCCCTCCCTGCTCTCACCACCTCTCCTTGGGGCAGCTGGACCAAAGCATGTCCAGGTTGGGGTTAAGTGTTACATTTGCTGTTCTTCTTGTGTTTTTGGTCACAAAACCTTCATGTCTGGGATTATTTTATCATCATGTTTGCTCAGCACAGGGATTCCCATTGCTCAAGCCCCATTTTTTCTCCCACATGACACACTGGTTGTGTGCCCTCCCACATACACCTGATTTGTCTAAATCAGGCTTAGCCCTTAGTCCCATCCCAGCGAGCACCATCCACACTTTTGAGACATTCCCATACCTTTCCGTGACTGTCTGGCTGAGGCCTTTGCTCAGATGTTATTTCAGCTAATCCTCTGCTCTCTCCTGAGTTTCGTCTTTCCACTATGGGGGTTGGTCAGCGCTACAGGGAGGAGAAGACAAGACATTGTGCTCTTGCCCCATGGACCATGCAGTGCGCTGTGCGATGCTGCTTGACACCACTTAAACATGGCTCAAAATCCCAGGAAAGGAAGATATGTGGAAAGTGTCTGTGATCTCGCTTTGATGGGAAGCTGGGGTTTCTGCTCCTACATAGACTGGAGGCCACTGGCAATTAGTCTGGCCCATTCTTTGGCGGTACCATTTCTGTTGTGCCAAAATAAATAATTATATGTATTTACTTCCAAATATAAACCCTTCTTGAACCTTAGTGTGATACATTTATGAGTTGCACCAGGGGAAGTTTAGGCTGGATATTAGAAAAAATTTCTTCACTAAAATAGTGCTCAGGCATTGGCACAGGCTGCCCAGGGAAGTGGTGGAGTCACCATCCCTGGAGGGGTTCAAGAAACGTGTAGATGTGGTGCTTAGGGACGTGGGTTAGTGGGTTAGGAGGTGTTTGGTTGACGGTTGGACTTGATGATCCTTGAGGTCTTTTCCAACCTTGATGATTCTGTGATTCTATGATTCTATCCTATAACAGGACAGGCGCGCTTTGGCACAGGTGTAGGAAGTAGGCAGCGATGAGAAATGAGCACAGGAACTTGATAAATCAAGAATGGACTCCCAGGTCATGGTTTAGGCTGTTAAATGACTCACATTTCCTCTAAGGATGGTATCTTGCTACTTGAAAATAGCTGCAGAGCACTTTCGGTCTTATAGATGTGAAATATTTTGGTCAAAGGGTTGTTCTGGGCCTTAAAGATGTGAGTCCAGGTGATCTGATGGGACTCAAGCCAGGACAAATCCACAAACTGGGGGTCATGAGGGAACAGCCCCAACGCTGGGGGCTGAGAGGTGATGGCCAGCTCTGGAGAGGGCAGAGCAGTTCACTGTCACACCACAGCACCGGCACAGCCTGTCTCTGGACTCTGCCGTTATGGTTTTAACTCTTTTCAGCCGTGGCCCATTCAGAGTCACAGGGAATGTTTCTGGTCCCGATTTGCAGTTTACGAGGACCGTGTGTTTCCTGCAGAAACCTGAAGAACATCCAAAGATTTTTCCTCTGAGCATCCACGTGGGTGTGCACGTGCATGTGGACGAGCACATGTACCTCTGTGTGTGCGTGTGTTTGGAAGTGCGAGGAAACCCCTGCGCTGCACGGGACACGTCTCCTTTTGCCTTTGACCATGGGCCAGGGTCGCCCCCGGAGCACCCAACGGACACAGTCCAGGGCAGATTTCCCGGGGGGCTGCAGCCCTCCCTCCCAAGGGCTTTTCACCTGACCAGATGGGTGGGTTTTGTCCCGTGGGGTGACCTCCATTTCCATGTGCCACTGGGAGATGAGTTCCTCATGGAGATCTACCACCAGCCCACTGGGAGCTGCGGTGATTTTGGGGCTTTTTCACTTGTTAGCTGCAGAAAGAGCTGGCACATCTGGGTAGTCGATTTTGGTGCATTAATATCTTCTGGAGAGTTTCTTCGAAGCTGCTAGGACTTTTCCTTTGCAATTGTTCCCTTTTCCTCATCAAACCCCCTTTTGATCCTTTCCCCTGCAGGTCTATTCAAGGTTCATAGACGTGTACGGGTATTTCCCAGCCCTGGACTATTCCAGCTTGGGTCAGGGCTTTTTCCCACTTCAGGTTTCACACCAATGAACATTTACCTCCTGGAGACTTTCACAGGCTCCATATCCCCCCAGATACGCAGAGCATCCTTAGCAGAATAGCTTTGTTATCATGCAGGTACCTATTTTTTTCTCTGCCCTCAAAATAAACTAAATAGTGCAGCTTTCCTTGCAGGTGGAACAAGGAACATGGGGTTGCCTTGGCAGAGCAGTGACACCAACTTCACTCACACCCACGTGTGTTTTCAGCCCCTCAGATATGTTGAACCCAATTTCTCACTTCTGAAAAGCTTCCAGCAGACAAGGGGTTAACTCCCTCCCTCCAGCTCGCACAGGTTTTTGGGCTGAGGGCTGCAGCTCCTCCCTCCCAGGAGAACTTATATATAGAAGTTGCCTTAAACTCTTGTGTTTGGGGGGGTCTTTTTCGGGTGTGAGTGGTTTGGGTGGGTGAGGAGGGTCAGCTGGGCTCACTGTTGGCTGGGGAGCTGCAGGGACTGGGCTTTCCTGCAGGAAAGCTCAAGGGGCTTTGCTTCAGATTAAAGGGAGCGGGAAGATTTTTTTTTTTTTTTTTTTAATTAAAAAAAAAAAAAAAAAAAAAAGGAGCCAGGTTGAGCAGGAGCAAGAGGGGAGCAGGACATGCAGCTGGGGCTATAAGCCCATGGTCTGGGCACTGCCCACCCCCCTGAGCCACTCCTCACATACCCCTGAGGGCAACTTAAAATCCAGGGAATATTTTTTAAAGCAGCTTTTCTGAAAAACCCTTGGCTTTTTGAACAATGGAGGCATCTATTTTGAGGCTTATATCTGCAAGCAGGGAGACCAGAGGCTTTATTTCATGTAGAAATTCTGCAATTCTGCAGGAGATATGTGGTGGGGGAGTGAGAAACTGGGTGTGAGAGGAGCTGAAGCCCCGGCGGTGGGTGGGAAGGGGCTGGGGGCTCGGATGAGGACCCCAGTGAGGCAGCCCCTCGCTTGCAGGGTTGCATTTTGCTCTGGGTGGGTTTCTGCATCCTGCCTGAACCCCCAAAATGCAGAGCCTCTGCCTGCCATGTGCACTGCAAAAAGCAATGCAAAGGGCTTTTGAGGGATTGGTGCCATTTATTTATTTTAGTAAGGATGAAGAATATACAAAAAGATGGTTTGTGCTTAAAGTTTTAAAGGGTTTCTTGTTAGGCTAAATAACCCAGCCCATTTCCTACCGGATTACAGCGTATCAGCTGGTCCAACGTAATCTAAAACGGGAGAAAAAAATATGCAAAACCTCAGTAAAGGCAGAGGTGGGGGGGAAACCCCAAGAACTGATCTTTTTGGGCTGTTTGCCAGAGTACACAGAAAGGGCCATGTTCTCTGCAGAAAGCTCCACGCTTGCTTCCTTCCCGCACGGGCTGCTCGGCGCAACAATTGATGGATTGTTTCGGGGCAAGGGATGCAGAGGCAGCGGCGCAGGTACCGGCGTGCAACAATTGATGGATTGTTTCGGGGCGAGGGATGCGGAGGCAGCGGCGCAGGTACCGGCAGCGCCTGGCGTGCTCCAAGGTGTGCTGCATGGCTCCTGGCCACCCCCAGTTGCTCTTTGCAGTCTCCAGTATCTCCTGATCTTGCAAAGTGATAGATAAACTCATAATTTAATTTTTTTTCCCCTCTCGCTGCCTTGCTGTATGGAATCGGGCACTCTTGTGCTTGAGTTCTGCCTCAAGGATAAAGGTTAAAAGTGTAAATGGATCGTGTTGACAGCCAACATCTGTTTTACAATGTAAATAGAAAATAAAGTAATGGACAAAGAGAGGTCAGTGTAGGAAGGGATTTGCTCAGGACCCTGCCCAGTGCCTAACAGACGGGGTGGGATGAGTTTTCCGTGGGATGAAGGGGCTCAGCACCTTTCAGAGGAGGGGGGAGATGGGGGTCCCCGAGGTGTTTCCAACCTCTGCGTTACTGGAGCTGTTTGGTGGGAACAGCTGTGAGGGGAAATCACTCACAGGCGTAAGGTAATCAATGCAAATCAACTCATCTCAGTAAAGCCGCTAGTTGCACAACAGCCCTGGCTGTAAGGAGCAGGCAGCTGCCAGCGTTTGTGCTGATCCCCTGGCTGTGCGTGGCTCAAGCACATCCCTGGGCCTCTGTTGTTCCTTTCCTCCTCACCTTTTCCAAGGTAAATATCAGTGACAGAGCTGAGCCCTGGCTGGCTCTGGGGACTGCAGGCATGTCACCCTCCTGCCGGGGTCTCGTCTCACCCTCTGGCTCCTTTAATTAAAATTTAAACACCTTCAAGGCAAAGCTGTGCCTTGATACCTGCATGTGCCACCGCAGCCGGAGGAGCCTGTAGGAGCTGTGTTAATTAAATCAGCCCAGGAATGAGTGCCAGATAGCCTCCTGTGTGTGACAGCTCTGTATTTTCTTCCCAGCAAGTCCTCCCGTCTCCTTACATGCGCAGGTGGCTTCTTGCAGAATCAACAAAGTCCCAGGGAACTGATGAATTTGTACAAGTGGGACAGACAAGTAGGAATCAATTGTTGGTTTTAACCACAGAAGGATGTTTTTGTCCCTCTAGGGATGTCAGTTAAGGAAATGGTGAAATAGGGGTGGTGCTGGGTGCCAGCGCATCTCAAACAGCAGAGAAATGCCGCGGCTTCCTTGGGCAGTGCGAGGGGCACAGGAGCAGAAAAATCCTTGGAAAACTTGGGCAAAGTGCTGGGGTTTTGGAAAGGCAGACTGCTCCTGGGGCAGAATGGCTTCTAAGCACGCAGGGCACAGGGCCAGGGATCACAGCCAACTCTGCTGCGGCTCGGGCAGGAGCAGGTAAGTGCCGGTATCTCGCGTGTTGGCAGCTGCGGGTCAGTAAGCGGTGATAAAAAGGGGGCTGCAGCGTATGGAGGTGGTGAAAGCCTGTTTAAGGGGCAGGGCTTAGAGATGCTCCTGTCCCATCTGCAACGAGCTCTCCAGAAGCCACAAGGCAGAAACCAATTCTGTGTGCCAGCACGAGTGAACAGCCGAAGAGATTTCTGCGTTTATCTCGGGTGTTAGAGTGCAAAACGTGGGATGTTCCTAGAAACCTCCTGGAGAATAGGGGAGCTGATTCTCCAAATACCACTTTGGGCACCTCTGAAGTCCTCCACACCCTCACCCAGGTGCTGCTATGAGCCAGACCTGTTTCCCCCAGCAAACACCCCGGGGTGCTGGGCGTGGAGAGCCGGTGCCGAATCCCTCCCACCCAGAGGGGCTGAGCTGTGCCGGGGGCTGAGCATCGTGCCCTCCCCTAACAAACACACGCTCTTGTGCTTCATGAATGGGGGTAAATGGAATGGGTTTTCCTGTCCCTCGGGGAGGGTGAGGTTTCTCCCTCCCCTGCAATAGCTGTCACACCACCTCATCACATGCCTGGCTGCGATTTCAGGGGATGCTGCTGAAAGACCATTTTGGAAAAAGAGATGGAGGCGTCAAAAGGGATGAGAGGTTGGGGTGCTGAGCCCCTGGGTGCAGATTGGATGGGGCAGGAAGGGTTTGTTCCACTCGGAGTCGTTTGCAGAACTGGCAGCAGAGGAAAATAGTTGTGGAGATGGGAAAAACTTTTCTTTTCTCCTGCTGACTCAGATGTTTTAAGCTCACATTTGCTGTTCATTTATTATGGCTTTAACAAGGGAAAATAGGTTTCCCTTGATCTGAGTGCTCTGACCACGGCAGTGGCATGGGTTTGTCTGTTTGGTAATCCAGCTCCTAACAGCCTCCCTTTCTGCTACAAGAAAGCACACCTGGCTTTGAGGCTGTACTAAGGATTAATTAGTGAATGGTACAAAGCGCAGTGGTGCAGGCGGTGTTTTAGCTGATTGGGAAATCACACAGCTGGCCAGGGCAGGGAAGGGGATGGGGTTAAGGGAAGAAGCAACGAGATGCTGAGATGTTTTCCCGACCTGTGCTCTCACCTGACGATGGCTTTATCTCCTTTACTCAGAGCCGTGAGGAGTGTGAGCTGAAAGTAATTAAGCTGGAGAAGGAGGTGACGGTCCTGCCCCCGAAAGACGCGTGTAAATGCCATAAAGAAGACTTGGTGAAAGCTTTAAACGTAAGGGCATCGCTGGTCTTTGTGAACGCAGCAGCTCAGCCTGTGCAATCGGACTGGGGAGAGACCAGGCAGCAAAACTGAGTTTTGGTTTCACATGCAAACTCCTGGAGAGCCCAACGCCTCTGCGGTGCTCGAGGCTCAGCACTGGGGAGTCGCTTCGCTGTGCCCCGGGGAAGGGTCTCAGCGGATGAGGGGCTCTGGGAGCTGCAGGTGGCAGGGCTCCATCGGAACGGAGCGCTGGCAGGGCTCCGGCCGAGGACCCGCGGGCTGCGCAGCTCGTCCACCCAAACCATCGGCAGGTCCTCAGAAAATGTTGTGCAAATGCACGTGGCACTTTTCATAGCCCAGTAGAATGCTCAGCAATATTCTGGTGTCTGAGTTTGCTATTTTTTTTCAATCCAGGCAAAAAATATTTTGTTTCTTCTCCATTTCTTTTCTTTGAATTTTGTCAGCATATTTTTTTTCTTTAGATGTACAGTGAAACCCAAAATCAATTTTTTCTATATCTGTTTAAATTTCTAATTTGTCACTTTTTATGTTGGTTCTCACTTGTGGAAATAGTGTGGTTTGGGGTTTTTTTTTTTTTCCATTAACTTGTGCTTACTTTATGAGTTTCTGTGCTGGTTGATGGTAAACTTTTACTTTAACAAAGCTAAATACCTAAACAGAAAAACAATGGATAGATTATTTCTTTCTTTTTTTTTTTTTTTTTTTTTTTTTTTTTTTTTTTTTTGGGGGGGGGTTGGGGGGCTTGGG
>NW_010122904.1:142243-149885 GCF_000699245.1 Pterocles gutturalis
GAACATCTTGCCCAGTCTACTACCAGGTTTTTAAAAGAACTTTGCCTTAAGAAGTTTTCTGCAGCTATTCTACAATATGTAACGTTTGGGTTTGTTTGGTTTTGTTTTAATTTCCCTCTAGGTTGATTTGCAAACTGGACTCTCTGAGTTTTCTGTGCTACAGCGCAGGTTAAAACACGGCTGGAATGAATTTTCGGTAGAGAATACAGAGCCGATATGGAAGAAGTATCTAGACCAGGTAAGGATTTGCTGCACGGATTCTCATTTCCTGGCAAAACCCCTGGCTGGGTTGGCCTGAGGGTGGCTCTACATTGAACTATTCAGGATTTCTGCTTCCACGGATTCAACCTTGGAACAGGATGTGCTCCGGATACAGCAACTATTGCCCCAGGAAAACCTTTGTGAGGTTCAGATGTGGGATCACTGAATGTAAAGATAACACCTTAAAATAAAAATAAACTTTTCTATCTCCACGCAGCCCACAAATCACAAGCTGTAGATCAGTGACCTGGTTTCTGGAGCATATTTATTCCCTTTAGGCAAGTGATAAAACCATGAAAGTTTTGAGGAGACCCAGCAGCAGGTGAAAGCCGCCCTGATTTCAGTTACCCCAGGGGAGGAAAGCCCTAAACCTCCGGCAAAAGCAGAGGCAGTTGTAGAGCTCGGGTGAGTGGTAGCGTCTCCGTTAGCAACGCATCAGGAACGGATATGTTGATACACGGTGCCATGCACTGTGAAGATCCGTGATTTCAAACCAGCTGCCCCCAAAAAGCCCAAGAAGGAATCAGTTTAAACTTTGGCTTTCCTGCCATGCATTGCCACACAGCTGCTACCCAGAACAGGCAATCTTGTCTTTTCCTGGCTTAATTCCCCTCCATCAATTCCCACATTAGCTAACCAGAGCTGTAACTTTCTCAGGTAGGAGAAAGGTCCTTAAAAATCTGTGTTTAAAAGTGAAAAAAAGTGAGGATGTGACTCCCACAGCCCTAGGTTCAGAACAGAGTTCAGCATATTAATTAAAAAAAAAAATAAAGAGGATTTCTGGTTTCAAATTCTAAACAGACAATAAAGTTTTTGTTTGTACCTATCGTGCCTCCAAGGAGCTTTTGGAGTCAGTCCTGAGCTGTATGTCTGCAAGGCGAGCCTTGTCTTAGCAAGTGGGGGAAGAGAGGGGAAACTTGTGTCTTCTGGTGTGAGCCTCTGCCTTGTCCCCCTGGTCCCTGACACCATCTGTCCCCTGTACAGGGGCAGGACCCAGTGTCAGCCCAGCCACAGGCACCGCACCCTCTGTCTGGGCACAGCGATGCTGCTGTCATGAGCAAGGAAGGTTTCTGCAGTAAAACCACGTTTAATCCTTTCTGAAGAGGTCTGAGGCCAGCCTAGCTTTGGCAGTGCCATCTTTAGCTTTATATTGCAATTTATTTCTTTTTTTCCAGTTTAAAAATCCCCTCATTCTCCTGTTGCTGGCTTCTGCCTTAGTAAGCATCATCACGAAGGAATACGAGGACGCGGCGAGCATCACCATGGTAGGTGGTCCCTCTCCTGCCGCCCTTGGCTCTCCGTGGCCGCTGTGCCCACCCGTGTCACACCTCTTTGTTCGCAGGCGGTGCTCATCGTGGTCACCGTGGCCTTCATCCAGGTACGGCAGCCGGAGCTCGGCTCTGCGGCCGCGGGTGTCACGAGCGAGGGTGCTCTTGTAACTTGGCTTTCTTCTCCTTTCTCATTTCAAAGGAATATCGGTCGGAAAAATCTCTGGAAGAACTCAACAAGCTGGTGCCCCCCGAGTGCAACTGGTGAGGCATGCCTGGGCTGGGGGGTGGGTCATGGGGGCAGAGCCGACAGGTGAAGAAAAAAAAAAAAATTCAGGTTTTCAAGCACATAATGAGAAGCCAGTGTCTGGAGGGGTGGCACTGTGTGCGGGTGCAGCTGTAAGGTACGGTGAAAGGGGATGAAATAATTCTGAATTTTAATTAGGCACCCGGAGAAACTGAATAAATGGTGAGAGACAGGAGGGTCCCCAAAATGTCCCTCTCCACGCCCCACGTAAGGGTCCCTGCAGCCTCTTGTGTGTCGCTGACTCCCCGTGCAGGAAAAACCTCACTTATGTTTTTTTTTTTTTTGCTTTAGGGTAGTTTTGCCTGCAGGCAGCTGGCACAACATGGGTTATAAGCAGAGGTGCGTGCGGGCTGGGTTTCCTCGCCCGCGCCTCCCCACGGTGCTGGGCACAGGCACACAGCCAGGTGTTTTGGTGCAGGGCAGCCGCACCATCGCCCGCAGAGCTGCTGTGGGGTCTGCCAGCTATCGCTCCCCCGGCTGCGTTGATGTTTGGTGTCGGTGCTTTAGGTTACAGGAAACACTTTTCCTGTTTATGCCTTTGCCAATTCAGTTTTGTCACAGCCAACATAAATACGCGGTGAGGCTCGGAGGAACCTTGCGCTGGAAAAAATTCAGTTTTGTCACGGCCAACATAAATACGCTGTGAGGCTCGGAGGAACCTTGCGCTGGAAAAGCAGCATGGGGTGTTCTTCTGGTCCAAAGCTCGCCCCGGTTTGGATCTTACCAATGCCACTCTTTGTCCTTTATTTGTGATATGACACCATAAGCATCTAACCACTTGGAATGCTGAACTTTTAATACAACAGTGAAATGCCAGCGGTAACTCTAACTTTAAAAAGCTTCTTTTTAGGCTTTAGAATCTTCATTGCATTATTTAAAGCATGAGCCATGGGAAAGCACACCTTCTTGTCACTCCTACCTGCTGTATAAATACTGTTTAAGTCACTTATTGATGAAATGTACGTCTTCCATAACCTGCCCATCTATTTATGAACTAAAACTGAGCCCAAACTGAACCTCATCACCTCTCACTTTATGTTCTTATGTACACTGGAAGCTCTTTGAGGCAGGGTTTGCTTTCTTGCCAGTCACATTCCCAAGCCTGCCGAATGAATAAAAGCCTCACAGCCTGGTTTCTTTTCTTCTTTTCCCATTTGTCTAATGCAGCCTAAGGGAAGGAAAACTGCAGCATCTTCTAGCGCGAGAGCTGGTGCCTGGAGACATCATCTACCTGTCTGTGGGTGACAGGGTCCCTGCAGACCTCCGGCTGATAGAGGTAAACCCAGCCATGTGTACAAGAGCCCCTTTTCGGAAATTTCTTAACAGTGCCAGAAATGTCTCTTTTTAAATAGGTTACAGATCTGCTGGTGGATGAATCCAGTTTTACTGGAGAAGCTGAGCCTTGCAACAAGACCGACAGTGTCCTACTGGAAGCCGGAGACATAACCACGCTGAGCAATGTTGTTTTTATGGGGACACTGGTGCGATATGGGAAGGGAAAAGTGAGTCTCTCATCTTCAATATTTTCCTCAACTTTAGTTACAGAATCTCTAGATTTTTTTTTTTTTTCATCTTCCCCTCTCTTTTTTCCGTCTTTTCAGGGTGTGGTTATCGGGACGGGTGAAAATTCCCAGTTTGGAGAGGTGTTCAAAATGATGCAAGCTGAAGAGGTAAAGTGTCTCTGTGTCTTTCTGGAAACGGTGGATGTTCTGGATGAAAGTTTGGGATGAAGAGCAGTTCCAGGAGTTGATGCACTGGGTTCATTTCTTTTTTTGCTGCAAACCACCTGTGTGACTTAGGGCCACCAAAGTGCTGTGTCAAAGGAGAAGGCTATAAGCAGGATTTAGGCTCTGAAATCCAGACTTGTGATGCTCAGCTTCTGTCTAACTTGGTCGTCACGCAAATGTCATGGTTTCTTCTTCCTTCCCTTTCCACCACATATATAAAATTTTACTTCTACACGTGCCAAAATTTCATGTGCCAGAGCTCTGAGCTAACACAGATGAGGATCTAGAAACTAATTAACTCTTGATCCATTAAGGTAAGAAATTGCAGCAAAGCAGAAGCAGACACTTCTGGGCAACGTGTGTGCAACACCTCTGGGGCAGGGATGGGGGCTCAGACTTTTTATCCCTGCCCCAGAGGCTTTGCACACACATTGTCCAGCCCTGGACTCTATTGCTAAGGTCCTTTCCCGATTTAACCCTTAGTCTGTCTCTGCCTTGGCTCTGCAGCTATAATTGAATCTTTTTTTCTCCCACTCTTTGCCCGTGTTGACGGCAACGTGTGCGCGACACCTCTGGGGCAGGGATGGGGGCTCAGACTTTTTATCCCTGCCCCAGAGGCTTTGCACACACATTGTCCAGCCCTGGACTCTATTGCTAAGGTCCTTTCCCGATTTAACCCTTAGTCTGTCTCTGCCTTGGCTCTGCAGCTATAATTGAATCTTTTTTTCTCCCACTCTTTGCCCGTGTTGACTGCATTAATGCAGACACACTCTCCCTGAGGGATGATGAGCCCATTGGCAGCTGGGGGTATATGGGGCGGGTGTAGGGACCAGGAATGACAACCAGGACTGTGTGGGTTCGTTGTTCTGGGCTGTGTGTCATCTTCTTATCTGATGGAACAAGCAAAGGAAACCAGCTGTGCTCTGATGTTTCCAGACTCCCAAAACACCTCTCCAGAAAAGCATGGACAGACTTGGGAAGCAACTCACACTTTTCTCTTTTGGCATAATTGGTGAGTAGGACACAATGCTCACACTTGTGTGGCTGGCTGTGAAAGCCCTCTGTGCTCCAGGGCCACTTTTTCCAGACGTACTTGTTGATGTGGGTTTTGGGGGTTCAAGCAGAGGCACCTCAGAAGGAGAGATCCAGGGGCCTCAGTGAATAGCCAGTTCCCCAACAACAGCTAAAGCAGGTTGGAGATTTATTAATTCCTTGAAGTTTTTTTTTAATCAGATGGTTTTCCCCCACCAGGTTTAATAATGTTCATTGGCTGGTTACAAGGGAAGCATCTCCTCAGCATGTTCACGATCGGAGTCAGGTGAGGACTGGAGAGCACCTTTCTCTTTGATTTCTAATGAAACATCTCCCTGGGAATTCCCTGTTGAAAACAATGGACATTTCACAAGAGAGAGCTTGAGTAAAACCTTCCATAAATACATATTGATCTTACAATGGTGAAATTAATGTGAGCTTTACAACCGAATTTAGTAGAATTAAAAAAAAAAACAAAACACCAAAAAACAACAAGTTTGAGGGCTTATTTCATTCTGGAAATCAGTAGTTTGAAAATCTTTGCTGACGTTTCCACCTCATCCTGCTGTGAATGTCCTTTCCTATCTGCACTATGAATTTAGTGGGAGTGTAGCAACAGCAAATATTAGTCTTTGCTGTTCTTACTGGATTTGCGTCTAAAGATAGGAACGCGCATTTTGTGCGGCATGAAAAGCATGCACAACCTCTTAATCAAACATAGTAGACCATGTGTTTTTAGTAGTACCCATAAAACCTGTTGTTTGGTGTTGCTATGGCTCTAAAATCAATCCTTTAAAAAAAAAATTCTCTGGAAATAAAACCAAAACCACGGATGAGGAGACAACAGAGAAGCCAGATTGGGTCTGTGCCCACCTTCCTGTCTCCTGGGGGAGTGTAGTAGCAAAGAAAAGTGGTTGAGCCTGGCATTGGAGAGCAGCCTATGGTTTTGAAGCTCTTCCTTGATTTTTTTTTGCACATACCTAGAAGTGTTCATAGTTGCCCAAGGAATAACTAAGGGACAGATACAGTGTCTGGATTTTTCTAGCATGCCAGGTGTTGCAGGTACTAATGCTGCTCCGATTCAGTGACTGCAGCATGGGGACACCTGGGGAGATGATTCTGTCCCACCATAGCTTGTACCCACATGTGAGAGAGGAGATGAGGGACTGCATGCGGCCAGGAGCCAGTAGCTAATGTGTGAGCCGTGATGCCAAGGGATATTCAACTTCCATCCTGAGAAAGTTAAATAAATTAAATGAAATCCAACCCCTAAATCCCTGCTTAGCCAGAAATTAATGCTCTTTGGCAATGTGAAGAAGAAAAGTAATTGCTCTTTTCAAAATCATCCAGAAGAAGGTTGAAGGGTTGGATAAATATCCTGCTTTTGTATTTAGGGAATGCCAGGAGTCCCAGTGGTTAGCACTGCACACTCCCATTCAGATACACGAGTACAAATAGGACAATTCACCCCGTGGAAGTGTCCCTTTGGCACGTTTTGGTTGGTAGTTGTAGTTTGACTCCCACGTTGTGTCTGTTGTGTCTCTGCTGTCCCCAGCCTGGCAGTGGCTGCCATCCCAGAGGGCCTTCCCATCGTGGTCACCGTGACGCTGGTGCTGGGTGTTCTCCGGATGGCCAAGAAAAGGGTGATCGTGAAGAAGCTGCCCATAGTGGAAACCTTAGGTAACGCTGCAACGAGACCACGTGTCTCGGTCATCTGCCAGGCTTCAGAATCTGAACTGGATAGCAATGGGCTGGCCAAGTGAGCCTTGGTCTGATGAAAAAAAAATAAATTTGGAACATGCTTGCTGGGCCAGAGCAACCCACTCAGAGTTAAATACATTTTCTACCCTGTGTTTCTCACCCCTGTCCCTTATTTTAGTGGTGTCAACACAGGCAGGTGCTAGGGATGGTGCAACCCAACCCATGGCATTGACCATCTCCTGGATACCCAAAGAGTCATAGAAAACAGGACAGAGAGGACCTTGAGAAGGTGTCCAGCCCATTCTCACAACTGCAGGGCAGAATGAACAGTATTGAAATTATTCTTCCACGTCCCCTTGTCTTCAAATTGTCCCTTATCCCCAGGTCACTGTATTCCAGGCTTTTTCCCTGGCCTCGGTCAGTATGACCATTATGTGAAGGAGAAGACACGTTGTGCCTTTAGCACCACTCATTAAAAAGCACATTAAATGCCAAGCCTGGCCCGTGCAGCTGCAAATATCTGCTGCACAGCCGGAGCCTTCAGCTAAGCTCTTCTTTAGAAATGCTGCTATCGTTCGGACTGCCCTTGTTTGCTCTGCAGTTAAGGAATCTTATCGCCCTTATTTTATTGTATCTGACCTGACCCAGGACATCTGAAACAGCCTTATCTCATGAAGAATTTCGTTCTGGTAGGGCTGTGCCCAAACAGGCGTGACTGCCAGATGCCTGGGTACTCTGCAAGACAGTCTAAGCACAGCAAAAATGACTCTCCCCCACAGTAACTGTGCCGTGTCTGTTAAACCACTGAAAGGGAGACAAATAATCCTCCTGCTCTATCTGATTCTTTCTTTGTGAATAACTAAAAATGAAATACTGGAAATGATAGCTTTGCTCTGTGCTAATCTTTCAAAATTGTAACTAATATAATTGCAGCCCAATCTGCTTTATTTTCTCCAGGCTCTTACCTGGAGGTCATCCTGCTCACAGGGTCTGTACCCAAGCTGTGGGGTCATCTCCAGAGCCAGGGAAGATGTTCAGAATTAGAAGGGACCTGGAGTCTGATTTTTTTTTTTGACTTTTTTTTTTTTTTACATTAAAGTCATTTTCCTCTTCTTGGGAGTAGAAAATTGGTGTAAGGTGGTGACTCTGCTAACTCCCTCCTTTGCTCTATTGTGGTGTAAATGGGTCCTGGAAGAACTGTGCTTCCCTGAAGCAGCATTGTCGCAGAGCAGAGCATGTGTGGGGCAGCTCCTGCTCTCAGCTGTGGATTTTTAAGTATTTTTTGTAGCAGTTTTTAACACATCTACCCTCACAACCCCTTGGTGAGGCATGGAAGGGCTGTTATT
>NW_010122904.1:149901-150265 GCF_000699245.1 Pterocles gutturalis
GGGTTAAATGGCCCAGCTCAGGAAGCACGCGGCAGAGTGGGAATTCGAGATGTCTTTTCAGGATATAACTGACATGCACTCAAATCTTTTCCTTACAAACCCCTGTTAGGAAACTCATCCATTTCTTGGTGTTTTCTCCCTTTTCTCACTGGTGCAGTTTGAGTAACGTCAGGGAAACACATTCTCCCTCTTCCAGGGCCCTGAATCTCACTGTTCAGCTGCATTATTTATTAGTTCTGATTAAAACCTTTCCTGCATCAGGTTGCTGCAATGTCATCTGCTCAGACAAGACGGGCACTCTGACAGCCAACGAGATGACGGTGACTCGGCTGGGGACCTAGGGCCGTCTCCAGGCGGGGGCACG
>NW_010122904.1:150284-159967 GCF_000699245.1 Pterocles gutturalis
GTTCGAGCTCAGTAGCGGACAACCAGGCCCAAGTCAGGGGTGGAGTCAGGCCCAAAAAATGCCATTTCTGGCACATCACTGGTTCCATTAAAGAGAAGGGACTTTTGCGGTGTTGGAGACAGGCAGAGGTGGGGCTGAGCATACAAAAGCTGCTCAGATGCCATCAACAAAGACGCTCATTGACATAATCTGCTGTTCTCTGCAAGTACTGTAAATATTGAAACCTGCCGCCAACCCTTGTGGGCCCATCTTCTGCAGGAATATTTATTATACGAGTGACCTGAGCCTTCCCCTTGGTTCGTTCACCTGCGTACAGAGCGGGTGAAGAAGGCAGGCATGTAAATGTAAGGCAGTGGAGACACAGGCCAGTCATCAGTGGGGTAAAACCAGTGAACCCACTGCTGCCAAAGGGCTGGATCTCTCCAGTGCGCTGCAGGAGACTTCTGAACTCGTGGCGAAGAAGTCCTGTATAACACAAGTGGATTCTTTTTGTTCCTATACAGCTATTGTCATATTATATACATTCATTATCTGCAGCCTTTCCTGTAGGCATTGCTTTGGGCTAGAAAGAATAATGGCAGCATGCCTTCCAAACCAGAACTCTGCTCAAGCGCAGCCCCATGTATACAGATGTGCAGTCCTGCCTGGCACGGGGGAATTTCTTTCTCTCTCTCTCTCTCTCTCTCCCCCCCTCCCCCTTCCTCAGGTCAGTGGAGTGGGCTACAATGGAGAAGGAAACGTTTATCTTCTGCCATCAAAGGAGATTCTTAAAGAATTCTCCAACGTCTCAGTTGGGAAACTAGTGGAGGTAAGTTATGAACCAGCTTGTCCTATTTATGTTTGATTTTCATTTGCACAGATCATTTTGGGTTATGAGAGTGGAAAAAAGCCACTTCTGTAACTCTAAACTTAACTGCCTTGCTAGAGCATTCTCCTGGAAAGGAGTGATTGTGATATAATACCTGAAGCTTATGGGTGAACGCTGGCAATCATAAGACATGTAAAGAGACACCAGAGTCATCAGCTTAAAGTATCAATGACATTTTGGATAAAAATACAATTCTGGCAGAGAAGAGACCAATTAATTCTACGACTTCTAGGTTTTTAATGTGGGAAGATTCTAGACTTCAGACAGCTACATAGTTAATACATAAATGTACTGTGATGGTCTCTGGGTTTCATGTCAGCATTAAATAAAATTTTGCACATTCAACTGTAGGCTAAAGCAGAGTGTTTCAGTAATGAAGTGATCTGAGCTGGAGTCTCAGATGGAGGTTAAGTCTTACTCTATCCATGCTGTCCATTAGAAGCAACTGTAGGAGAGGCTAAGCTTTCATTTTCATGATCTATCAAGCTGGTTAGACATATATCATGTTTTGCTTGATGTTAATTTATCCAAAAAGTAACATTTTACCAAAAATAAAGGTGTATCCTATGGATTAGGTGGGTTTAGAAAGCACAAGAACTGGTCTCAAGAGATGCTGCTATAGGGAACAGAACATCTTTTGGGATGTGGCTGCATTCAATCTCCAATCTCTCATTATTTCATCTCAAGAGATGAAAAAGCTCTGAATTTAGTTATGAAAACATAAGCCATGTAGATATGTCCCATTCTCTAGGCTGGCTGTGTTGTCAATAATGCCATTATCAGGAAGAACAGTGTGATGGGACAGCCCACAGAAGGAGCTCTCGTTGCCCTTGCAATGAAGGTAAGATCGTGATTTAAAATTTTCCAGAAATTAAAAAAAAAAAATGACCTGGAGTTGTTAGGTTTGAGAGCAGTGATCAGACTTCTTTAAAGTCCCCAGACTGGTTTTAGTCTTTCTTTGTCTCTTGTCCCCAAGGTCATCGATGTGCACCTCTCCTACGTAAACCTTTTGTCATGGGCAAACACCTTCCCTGAGCTTTTGTGCTAACAGCAATAATTGTTTTGCTTGGTCAATCTGTGCAATTACACTGCTTAATGGATTTCTTTTGGGCTCAGACCCAACAGCCTTTCTTATATTTTCTGCAAATGCCAACTAAGGGTTCAGGAGAAAGACAAGAGAGTGAAAAATGAGCAAGAACAGAACAAGAGAAAGCATGGCAGATGGTCCTCCTCCATTTGGGTCATCTGCTAGCTTTTTACTTTTTTCTAGTCACAGTTACGTGAAACAATAATTTGTGATGAATATTGCATTCATGCTCGTAGGCAGGGGGCTGTAAATCACCTCAAGGCATTATCTTATCAGCGTTACACCACCCGTGATCCCCAGACCTCAGGTGGGCTGGAAAGCACAGAAGGTGCCTGATGAAATGCTGCACCTGCAAGCATCCTTTCTCACCTCCTGTTTTTAAAGTCTGTAACTCTAACAGTGAAACCATGATTTTTTTTTTTTTTGGTAAAACAATGAAATTTTATTTCCCTAAATGTTAAATTAAAAATCTTCCTTCTGCTCTGCCATTCAGTAGCAAAGCAATAGCAGAATACGAGAGAGGTTGTCTCTTTTATTTTTTTTTTTTTCAATATTTTAGTTTGGTGAGATCCAGGAGGGACAGACTGGCAGCTACTTCTGATCCCTACCCCTGCACCTAGAGCCCCAGGCGTGCTGCTAAAGCAGGAGTGTATTGATTTGGACTGTTGTAGTTCCTAGCTGAAGGGTGGTCTTGTGGGGAATTGCCTTCTGAGCTTAACCCATCAGGAAATAATCTGAAACCACAGATGGTGGAAGTGGGGGAGGCTGAGCTTGGGCTGGAGGAAACCCACTCTGCCCATCCCTTAGGTGCAATTTTAAGGAAAGGACTTGAGCTTCCTTTGACCCAACGCCCTACCGAGGCAGCAGTGCAGCTCCCAAGTTCTTGCAAAAGTCAACTGGGAGCAAACTCCAGTTTAATTTATCCCATATCAGGCACTGAAAGGAAAAGATGGGTTTCAAATATGAGTTTTTCTCTTGGGCTCTGTGGTACATGGCTGCCTGGGAGTACACGGTCAACAGCCAATGCTTGTAATACGGAAAATACAGACAAGCTTTGGCATTGTTCAGCGTTACAGTGCTCTTTCTGTTTTACCTTATTTTAGATGGAACTAGCTGACATCAAAGATATTTATGTAAGAAAGAAGGAAATTCCGTTTAGCTCTGAACAAAAGTGGATGGCTGTGAAGTGCAGGCTGAAAAATCAGGTAAAGCAAACAGTGGCGTTGGCTGGTTTCGTATTTCTAATTGTGCACCGGGACAATGGGCATGAAACGGTATCTCTTTAGCAAATAACGTTTTCAGAAGTTAACTATGGCAGGAGAAAAGGGAACAAACCTCAAAATTCCCCACTTGGGTGTAGTTTTAGCTTGTAAAGCTGTGTTTGAATGGGAGAAGATAATACTTTTCCTATAGTGGTTTGAGCAGGAAAACAAAACCTTTTCAGAGAGAATTGACAGGGAAAGAACAATACGATGTTTTTCCTTTACGAGGTTAAGGAGCTCATTTTCACTGATATTGTACTCCAGTTTAAAAACTCTTTTCATTACCATTCTGTCTGTGATGGCTGAACATGAAAAATGGCTAGACCAAAAATATCACATCCTATAAATAACACATGCACCTGCACATTTTACAAAATACATTAAAAAGCAAACAAAAGATCTTTTTTACCTAAGATGTAAAGCCTTTTGCATTATCAGTATTTTTTAAATGTGCTCTTTTATTTTTATTTGATAAAGTATATTATCTCCTTGCTTTAAAGGATCAGGAAGATATTTACTTTATGAAGGGAGCCTTTGAAGAAGTTATCCAACATTGCACTCTGTACAACAGCGGTGGCATCTCGTTAGCACTTACACCCCAGCAGAAAGCCTTCTACCAGCAGGAGGAAAAACGGATGGGCTCCTCGGGACTACGGGGTCAGTCATGACTGTCTACGTCCCTTAAGCTTACAGGTTATCATACCCTAATACTTTCCTGCTCTGTTTCAGTTAGGATGGGCAGAGGCTCAGTCCTTAGCATCACTTGGATGATGTCTTCATACTTGTCAGAGTTTCCCAAAGGCTGTGTCTTAGGTCTGCTGGCTGCTTCCTTCCCACTATTTTTTTTTTTTTCTGGGTTTAAATTAGTGAAATCTAAAAGAGCTGAAAATAAGCAGTGGAAATGGTGAATGTTCTTCTTCCATGAGACGTGATTGCCTGGGATACGGTCTGAATGGCACATGGACAAGCTTTGCACTGAACCCGATCTAAGTGCAGCTTTGCCAAGTTTTGCTTTGGAGGAACTGCTGCAAGAGCAACAAAAAGCAAATGAGGAAGGGGTCCAAAAGTGTGGATTTGGACACTGAGGTTTTTGTTTGAAGTTTGGATCAATTCTTTATTAGGACCAAATCTAATGATCTCCTTTTGATCCTGACTCCACCGAAGTTTTTATCTGCGTGTCATTTCCTTCACCACTGGAAGCATCCTTCCAGCAATGTCCTAGCCTTTCACACCATCACAAAGGCACTGGCTCCTGAGCATCTTCCCAGGTTGTAAGCAGGTGAGAACAACTCCTGGCAGCCAGGTCTGGAAGATGGTACAGTTAATGTACGTATTCTCCAGCCCTGTGTCTTGCGGTTAGTAACTCGTGTATGGAGCTTGCTTTACAACATCTGAATCATCTGCCAGTGTGAATGGCAAATTACCACTCTGAAGAAAAGCGATTAGCTCAGGCATCCGCTGCGAGCTTGGGATTCAACCATCAAAGGCACACTGACACAAACCCCTGGCAAAACCCCTGAGTGATTTAAGAACGATTGAATGACATGGTTAGGCACCAAGAAACAAAATGTTCGGAGCCTTGATGTTTACACGATGGACATTTCATGGGTTTAACTGAATTTATAATTCACATTTTTAGATGAAAAAAAAAAAGTAGTTTGTTTTTACAGGAGTGCTATTGTTTAACATAGTAGTTTAATAGTGTCTGGTCTAACATTGCACTGTCCTGATTTAATCCATCTGCATTTACGGAAGGCTTGGTAGACAGCTTAAAATTGGAAAAAAAGAAATCCTAAGAGAAACATATGAAATGCTCTGATTCAGATAAACTGGCATTATTAGAGTTGACTGAATTTCTATGTCTACACAAGATGTGAATATAATGACTAAAGATCTGGTTTTAATGACTTTTTCTGCTGGAAAACTGGCAATTTCATCTCTTCTCTAAATATTCATTTTAATGTATGGAAAACACATTATTCATCTTTTAGTCTTGTCTTCTTTTTCCCTCCTCTCTTTCTAGTACTCGCTTTGGCTTCAGGTCCAGAACTTGGCAAACTGACATTTTTAGGTCTGGTTGGAATAATCGATCCCCCGAGGGCTGGTGTGAGAGAAGCTGTTCAAGTCCTTCTGGAGTCTGGTGTGTCAGTGAAGATGATAACTGGAGATGCCCTGGAAACTGCTGTGGCTATAGGTAGCAAACTCAGCTTCTTTCCCATGGGTCTCTCTTATGTCAGTCAGATCAGTCAAATGTTACGTCACTTAATCAACTTTTTATCATTCTTTTTGTGTGTGCAATAGAAATGCCACCGAGTTCTTGCTTTTCCATTGAAACAAATCACATTAAATGCAGTAATCGGGCAGCTATGAACTATGGGCCAAATTCCAGTAACTTCATTCCATTATTTTAGCGCCAGCAATGGCAAAATCTCAGTGTGAGATCCTCAAATGAGCCAGATGGCATTGCTGGGATTATAGACTCCACTCATGGTCGGAGTGTGAGTATCTCTGCCTTTCCCGGTTTTGCATTTTGCCAATAGAAGTACACAGAGCAAGCAGGAGAGCAGAGAGCGATAGGTTTAGTATCAGCTCCAGTTCTGAGCATTGTATTGCTTCCATAGCTGCAGCCGAGCGAGGACAGGGTGACCGGCCCCGCACAGAGCTGCGTGCCCTGTCAGATGTCCCAGGCTCAGATCTATTTCCCAGAAAATTCCTTAATTGCTGCCTCTATTCTTTGAGTCAGGAAATAGTTGGCTTTTTGCAGAGCTGATGGGCTGATCTCATTTAAGGCTTTTCTTTGCAGGACAGAACATTGGTCTCTGCAATGGGAAGCTGAAAGCCATGTCTGGGGAGGAGCTGGACCAGCTGGCAGAGGCAGAGCTATCATCCACTGTCAAAAACGTAATGGTTTCCATTACAGAAACAAGGCCAATTTCCAATAGCAGCCACCTAATACGAGATTGTATTTTCTGTTTTTCAGGTTTCCATTTTTTTCAGAACAAGTCCAAAGCACAAGCTAAAAATCATAAAGGTACTCAGAGCCTCTCAAACCCATTGCATGCCTTACAAAAACAAGGTGTTGGAGGTTGTCCATGTGTGTCTCAGTTTTCTAGACCACCTGGTCTTCCAAGGCAGGATCAGCTCAAACTAAAGGGCTGTAAAACCCAAGCTAGAGCACTGGCACTATTTTGCAGAGCTGGCCTGGGCCATTTGAAAGACACTAGTGAGATATTAGCCAGCATAATATCAAGAGAATGATTTCTGAGGACTTTACTCCCCTCTTCCAACTCCTGCTGGAGTTGTGAGATTCTCTGTACTCCTGAAAAGCCAGTCTGTTAATTCTTGGTCTGAGTTTTGTCCTCAGTGGGCTGCTGAGTCTGCTTTACCCTCAAAGTCCCGTAGCACTTCTGCTCTTTCAATATTATGTGCAAATCCCCTGACTGCTAACAGGAGTCCCTTGTCTTCTCCTGGCGTCAGAACCTCTCCTCTCTCCGCTCCCGCAGGCTCTGCAGAGGGCTGGCGCTGTTGTGTCCATGACAGGCGATGGTGTGAACGATGCCGTGGCCCTTAAATCTGCCGATATCGGGATCGCAATGGGACAAGCTGGTACGGACGTCAGCAAAGAGGCTGCCAACATGATTCTGGTGGATGATGACTTCTCAACAGTAATGTAGGTCTAGTGACTTTCTTTACTGTCAGACGCTTTGGCTATCCGTGGCAACAAGTCTGTGGTGTGATTAGCACTGGAAATAATGCAGGACACAGGACATGTAAGCTGGCAGGCAGTAAGTGGAGATACCCAGTGTGGGTCTGGCTCGTTTTCAGCTGCAGACATGGCAATGAGATTTTTGTTTCAAGTGCTGGTGACAAAGCCACCTTTCATCTGAAAGCCCTGCTTTCTCATGGCTGTAGCTAACCAGGGATTTGAAAGCGCCTAGAAGCCGGGATAGATCATAACGTGCTCCCTGCCTCATCCAGGAGGCTCAGAGGAAAGACACAATTTGCAATGTTCTGTTGGTTCGTGACAACAGAGCGAGCAGGCAGAGCAGAGTGAGGCTATAAATGGGTGACATGCCTGCTTTATGATTTAAGCCTTGGCCATATAAACCAGGCTTTTCAGATCTACTGCTAAAGTCATTTGAACTGAGAAGATGCATTGATATCCTCCTCTAGCTGGACTCTGAATTTCAACTGAAATAAGTGCCAGAAGACAACTTGTCTTTTAAGTGTCACAGGGAGGTCAATATAAAATAGTATGAGTGCAGGTTATTTAATAAACTCTCCTCTCCCTTCCAGGAATGCAATAGAAGAGGGAAAGGGAATATTTTACAACATAAAAAATTTTGTCCGGTTCCAGTTGAGCACGTAAGTTCCTGCTTGCTTCAATTCCAGTGTAAGCACTTTTTGGGTGAGGCCATGCAGAATAAATACTGTTCTTCTGTGCTTTGCAGGAGCATTTCAGCTTTGAGCCTAATTACTCTGTCAACAGTGCTCAACCTACCAAATCCACTCAATGCTATGCAGATCTTATGGATCAACATCATCATGGATGGGCCACCAGCCCAGAGGTATGGAAGAGTCAAAGGAGCAAAATATTCTTGGTTTTAAAATGACTGAATTTGGCTTAGGAATGCAAGCTGTTGTGATTTCTTATCAGTGCACCAGTCATTTGGTGGTGAGATGAGGCAAACTGTTGTTTTGTTCCCTCCTGGTCCCTCCAAATGCATTTACATGAGGTTTACTTGAGGTTTTGCATATTCCTGTTTTGTGGTGGAATCACTTAAATATTCTTTTTTTTTTTTTTTTACTACGAATAGTCTGTTGTCCTGCGTGCATCACCTGCTAACAGCCCCGCGGGTCTGCCTGCTGAGGGGATACTGGGTACATATGGGGGCATATGCCCCAAAATCACAAGTCTTAGGAACCTCATCCACCTGCTAATTACAGCTACTGCTAATTACTAGTTCCACAATGTGGAAGAGGTGTTGTCCACAATCTCACAGCTAACTCTCCCCCTGGGATGGGATACCTGTATGATGCACTATGGTAGTTTAATGTATTATTTTAGCACCTCATTGTCCAAAAAACAGGCAAATCTGGGGCCTTATGTAACCCTGCCAAAACACTGATATCTCTCATGCTGTACTTCAAAGACTTTCATCCTCCGGATCCATCCTGTTTTATCAACAGTACCATTTCAGGACAATCTGCATTAACTAAACACGTCCCTCTGCTTCCCTTTGAGGCAGCTTGGGAGTTGAACCTGTTGACAGGGACACGATCAAACAGCCACCCCGATGTATCACGGACACTATACTCAGCAAGTCATTGATCCTGAAAATCTTCATGTCAGCTGTAATTATCATCAGTGGAACCCTCTTTGTCTTCTGGAAGGAGGTGAGGAAAATCTGTAATCGTGTCTTGTTTCCATCAGGGTGGAGAGCAAAGTGAAGGGCGGTTTCTGAAGGACCCATGAAGGACTTTCTGAAATATATCCAGTGGGGAAGGATCAGGATGGCAAAGGGTTAAGAAACCCGGGTCAGCTCCTAGCTCTGCTTTTGCATTCCTGTTGCCTCTAATTTGGAGCTTCCCATCTAGAGTGGGAAAACTCACGTTGCCTCTAATTGGAGCTTCCCATCTAGAGTGGGAAAACTATTACTTGATATGATATCAGTGCTTTAAGGTACTTTTCACCTCTAGCTTTATGATATCAATGCTTTAAGGTACTTTTCACCTCTAGCTTTCCATGTAGGTAGAAAATGCCAAGTGAATAAGTACCATGGATTGCTGTTAGTAAAGAATGACTGTTACTACGGCAGTTTAAGTGATTTAATTTAGATTATTCTTTACTCAAATTCCACGTCAGTTTAAGAATTTAAAACATGGTTGATAAGATCATAAAGTCAAGAATTAGCAGAGAGAAATTAATGCTATCTGTAATGGTTAGAACTAGATTTATTCCTTTGTTTTACTATCTATCAAATTGTCTGGGGTCAGTAAAGGTAATATTTAATCTGATGAACTGACATACTTTTATAAGGCTTAACTAACCCCTGAATTTTCACATGTGCTTTCAGAACCCAAAAAGTGGCATAACTCCTCGAACCACAACCATGACTTTCACCTGTTTTGTGTTTTTTGACCTCTTCAATGCCCTGACATGCCGCTCTCAGGTGAGATCGCTCTCTCAGCAAAACACTCACATAAACATCAGAGTACTAGGATTTTGCATAGGAAGGGGTTTTTTAAAATGCCATTTAAAGCAGCACGATTTTTATCATCTATATAAATAAAGTTATCCATCATGGTTCAACTGTAACTGCACTTTCAACTGTGTAGCTCTGCCTAAATTACCATTCAGGTAACGTCAAAAAGTCACAGAGTTTACAGCAGACAAACACTGTGACATTCAAGTATCCACAGGACACGGGGAAATGTTACATTTCTTCACTTTGATTTTTTTTTT
>NW_010122905.1:0-1585 GCF_000699245.1 Pterocles gutturalis
ACCTATTATACAGGCTGAGGCTGTTATTCTGGAAGTCAATGGACCACATGATAAGGAAGTGTGGATGTGTTGTCCTTTACTGCCTCAGGTGCTACTCTGACAGGTTTTTTTTCCTGTTGCAGTTGAAAACACAGTTTAAGATTTATCAGAGTGACAACAGCTTTTTGCTATCACGAAGATATTGCAAATGTTTCAATTTTTAAACTTTTGAATACTTCATATTGTAACCTTATTGAATAGACAAGCTAGAGCTGCATTAACCAACAGATAGTGTATGAAATAACCTTTTCTAGTACAGTGTTCTCAGAGAGTGAATTTAGCCTGGGGGTAACCAAAGAGACAATGTTTAGCTGCTTGTTCCAGTTGCTTTTTGAGATTATGTATTGGATTAACCCCTCAAAATGGATTTTTTTAAAGGATTAAAGAGTAGAAAAAAAACCTATCATTCAATTCAGAGAATAGAAAGTCAGTTCTAAATGGTATTATCTCTGCTGCAGAAACCTGGTTTTTATGAGAGCTTGGCAGAGTGAGACAAGTTTGGAACATGTTCGTAAACAGCAGAAACTGCCAGGAAGACCACAAAAGATATAAAGACTACTGAATATTGACTATGGCTTATTTTAGATCTTTTTCTGAAGAGGATCTCCACTGGACAGAGCAACCATTTATTCTTCTGTGGACACTACAACAGTATTTTCCTGCACCATGTAGGATATCTATAAGTTAGGGAGCATTACTGTTGTCAACCTTACAGGTTTCAAACATAATTGCAGAATCTATCATAGAATCATAGAATGGTTTAGTTTGGAAGGGAACTTAAAGATCATCTAGTTCCAACCCCTCTGCCACGGGCAGGGACACCTCCCACTAGCCCAGGTTGCTCAAAGCCTCATCCAACCACAGCTTCTCTGGGCAACCTGTTCCAGTGCCTCACCACCCTCACAGTGAAAAAATTTCTTCCTAATATCTAGTCTAAATCTGCCCTCTGTCAGCTTGAAGCTATTACCCCTCATCCTGTCACTACACTCCCTGATAAAGAGTGCCTCCCCATCTCTCCTGTAGCCCCCTTTAGGTACTGGAAGGCTGCTATAAGGTGTCTCCAGAGCCTTATCTCTCAGCATGTCCTCTCTGCAACCAGCCTGTCAAGCCTATGACTGAAGATGCTCTTCCCTTTCTCTGACAGATCAGCAGACAGAGAGCAGATCAGGCTGTCTTTTTTCGGCTCCAGCATATCTCCTAAGGTGACGGGTCTTTCTTCTTCAGTCTGCAGAGTGGTGAAGCAGTTCTGCAAAGGCACCTCTGGCTTGAGGGCAACCCTCTTCCTCCTGTTGGTCCTTGCTGTTGCAAGTTTCCATTCTGCATTATTGGCCCCCCTCTCTTCTGTGTGTGCTGGTGAGGGAGTGTCTGGCTACCTGTCTGGCCATGGGCTGTGCACTTCAGAGTGCACTTGGACCCAGCTAACTCTCTCCTTCTCTGCCTCCCTGATGCTCTGCAGCCTTCTCACCACCTCCTGCAGCTCAGGTCCTCCACTGGGACACACCTTCCGCTGGCAGGTCCCCTGCCTGTCCCTGCCCAGGGTAAAGGT
>NW_010122905.1:1917-2732 GCF_000699245.1 Pterocles gutturalis
ACCCTGCTGGTTGCTGGCAGTCCCTGGGGATGCCTGTGGTGGGGGCAGGAGGTGGTGGCCGTTACTCCTGACCCTGCCCAGGCTCCATCAGCTGCCCTTATAAGATCTGACAGTTCCTGGTGTGTCTCTGTGCTCCCCTGGGGTTTCCCCAGCTCATGAAATCCCCTGTATGCTGCAGTTCCCTGTTCCACTGCAGGACGCACCTGCGCCGGAGCTGATCGCCTCTGAGAGTGACTATTGTGGCAGTTATGCTGCATTTGAATATATCTTAAATTCTGTCTTTCTGTAAACGTGTCATAGGTAAGTGCAACTTCAGAGTACAGGTATAGGTTTTAGATATGGTAAGCCTGCATGGTATATGAAAATAGGTGAATTTTCAGAGGAAACTGCCTCTCATTAGACACCATCATGGAGAATGTTCATGGGGACCTGGCTTCTGCTTTTTTACAATATTTGTATGCATCCAAAAAGTTTATAAAGCAATTATCTATCCTTCTCTTAGTATTTCTAAAGATATTATTTATTCACTTCAGATGAGTGTTCTTCACTGATTCCTTCATTCACTGATACTTTTAAAAATACTTATTTAAGAAATTAAAAGAAACCTAGACAGTTAAGAATGAAAAAGGAACCGTTGGAAATCTGTGTCTGCATAAATACATAGGTGTGTGTGTGCTTGTGTGTGTGGTCCCAGGAACTTAATATAAAGTATCTTGAGGAAGAATGAACTTGGAAATATATTGGGCTATAGAAAACTTCCAAGCAATAAAACATCGAGTATAGTGATCCTCTTTAGTTAGCACCAGAAAGAAATA
>NW_010122905.1:2763-2988 GCF_000699245.1 Pterocles gutturalis
TAATAACCCATAAAATACAACTTGGTACAGTGAAACCTTACAGATATCTTTTGTCCCCTTTTTTGTACAACTAGGCTTACTGGAAAACATTTTTGATGAACTGGTTTGCCCTTGATTTGTGGAAAACAGTGTGTTCCGGGGAACATGTAAAAGTTATAGTCCCTTAAAACCCAGTATTTCATGTGTGGCTGAAAAGTTTGAAAATAATATTTCAATCCTCTCTTT
>NW_010122906.1:0-20698 GCF_000699245.1 Pterocles gutturalis
TCCCCCACTCCCCCTCACGGTTACTAAACGCTTGGAGCCGGAGGGGGGTTGGGGATGAACCCTTAACAGTCACTTACAGGAGCCACCACTGTAACCCCTCCCTTGCTGCCAGAGCAGACTGGGAGCTGGGGGGACTCTGAGCAGTCACTTACAGGGACCACCACTGCAGCCCCTCCCTTGCTGCCAGCAGAGCTGGAACCCAGGGAAACCTCTAACTGCTTACAGGAGCCATTACTGTGGCCCCTCCCTGCTACCTGACAAAACCCCCACACAAAACCGTAACAGCGCCGCAGCAGTCCTGGCCCACAACCCTCAGACACTATGCAACAACTGTCTATCCTGCTCCACAAAATCTACCACAGATCACAAGCAATCTCTCAAGTTACTGCATGACTCATTTTCTCTTTGTAGACAGGAATGATTCCCCTACTTCTCAGAGTTATTGAGACAACATGTCATAATATTATGGTAGTACCATCATAAATACTAGTGTAAATACCATAAAACACAAGAAAGTGGTAACACTCAGTTATACTCCAGTATCTCCCAAAAGCATCCAGCTCTGCATTGGAGAATTCCCTAAGGAATGGAATTGGTTTCAGTTTTCTCCAGAGCCCAACTGCAGTAAATTGTATCTAAATTACTGAAATACCTAGTCCACCTTCCTGAAAGAAAAGCTGAGTTTTAGCTGGAGACATAATCACATCCCAGCATGGGACAGGCCTAACTTTAACGAAATCTAGGTCTTCCAGTAAGTCAAGAGTCCAGCCACATTACTATTGTTTAAAAGCAATAATTAGACCCTCATAAAACATATTCTACCCATTTTTATATTGACAGAAGTCACCACAGTCATTTGAGTGCCTCCTGCCAGCAGGACTGCCTGAAGCCACTACTCTTTGAATGGGTTTTAGAACATAAAAGTGTCCTCTCCTCATCTCTACAGATCTATGGAATAACTTACCATTATTTTGGAAGCTGTTTAACTTGTCTTAGAAGTTTGCCCTTCTGAGGAGAGGTTGTTCATAAAGAGGCCCTTTGCCTGAATGAAACAGTCATTGGAACAAGTTATAACACGCTTATCTGCACACCAATTTTATGTACGTGTACTGTTGCCACAAACTGCCCCAAATACCTCTAGAATCCAATAGTTATGTCACTCGTACACTTTTCAGATTTCAGATTGATTTGTAAAATACTTCAGAAATTATAGTTTCATACTATGTAACAGTCTCTTTTGAGACACTTTTCTATCTACAAAACAGAAGCAGAATAAGCTCATTTCTCCTATTGTCTTTTTAATGCCTTTGGCTTTACAAACTTTAAATGCCAAAAGTACAGCGTGGAATAAAGCTTACTGAATGTGTAGCCTTACCGTGGTCAGGCATGTACGGGATTAAGACAAACAGTGCTAAATCATCCTTGCCAATATGTTTCCAGGGGTTACAGCTCTGAACAAACTTGACTCAACCTTCAGTGGTTCTGTTGTAAAATAGCGTACTCCAAAGACAAAGGACAAGCTTTAAAAGCAGCTGGGACAGTCACCTCTGAAAATGTCAACTCAGCATTCATTAGTGACCTTCTTAAAAAAGGTGTCATATAAATCCTTCTACCATCCACGTGCCAAAAATCATTGCATTCAACACCTAAGGGCACATGCTGTCAAAGAAGAAAGACCAACAGCTTTATGAACTGCAGTGTTAAAAGGTAATTCTCTGAATATCTTGAAAGGCTTCAGAACAGTGAGTAGGCAACCTTATTTTACTGCTTGGGAATCCAAGGTAGAATCCCTGAATTTTAATATATTATGGTCACTGACTCTGTAAGAAGATTATAAACAATTAGAATCCTTAAAACCCATTTCAACTAACTAGTATTTGTTTAGCTTGAGAGAGAAAGGCAGCAGTACACCATGTGCAAAGCAAAATTTTCAGGGAGAAAAAGTGTCTTTTATGAGGAGAAATTATATACTTTGAAATACAGAAGAGCATCAGGGGACAAGTATTTTTTTCTTTTCAGCTGCAGATGTGACATGCAATTATAGAGGGGCTTTTTTTCTCAAAAGGGAAAGCAATCAATACTTGTCCGACTAGATCAGAGCAAGGTTCATGATATGTTAGCGTTCAACTTCCTCAATAATAGAGGGAAAAATTATTCTGAAAATAATAGCTGAAAAGTTCAATTCAATGCTGTGTTTCTGTAAACTCCAATCAGAGCACTTGTAGCTCAGCACACCCACCAAAAAAAGGGTTAATAAAGTAGTTGCAGATAAATATTAAGCCATCCAGTCTTTTTTTATCCATCAGTATTAGTATCAAATACACAAAATATATATTGCACACAATAAACATTACTTTCTAATGTTGCTGCATTTCAAAAGAACAGGAAATAAATTGTTTTGGGTAAGAGGCTAAGCTTTCACAGTTAAATCTAAGATCTACAGGAGAAGCATTAGCTACTGTATAAAACTGGAGGAGGCTAGAAACAAAAAACAGCATATGCCAATTAAACTTGCAGTATGACAACATGGTGCTAAAATCAAACTACTAAAATACAAGTGTAGGCAGAGAAATAATTCGTCTTCTGTTCAGAGGCTTTTTTCCTTGGGGGAGGGAGAAAGGAGAAAAGGAGATGCAAGGGCCCAAACAGAAATTAAAAAAATCTTCCCATGCCCTTTTTCATACAAGGTTGGAAGTATCCCACAAACAATCTTCAAAATAAGTAAAATCTGCTAGTATGAGCTAAATTTAGTTGCATATGTTTTTCAGAACATATGCAAGTACAACTTCCCCTCTTCTTCCTGAGGGCACACACTTCACGAAGTTATCTTGCACTCATTAATCTACATTGTCCATAAAATTTCAGAGGAATAGCTATGTAATTGAAAGTCTCAAAACAACATTCTCACAACAAGAAACCAAACTTTCTACTCACTCTTCCCCCATACCGTAACTTTTCCACTACGCTGAAAATCGGTAACTATCAGACAAAATATGCCTGTTATCTTAGTTATGTCTGAGAAACAGCACAAGAACACACACAAAAACCCTGTCTTTGGAGAATGATTTCTACTGCAATTCTACTTCTCATTTGGGCTAGCAAATTCTCTATCAGAGAAGAGATCATTAGTATTTACTATTAATATTTATTTTCTTCCTTAAAAGGATACCAAGGCACATTCTTCCATGATTTCTGCTGCAATTCTACTACTCATTTGGGCTAGCAAATTCTCTATTCTATCAGAGAAGAGAGATCATTAGTATTTACTATTAATATTTATTTTCTTCCTTAAAAGGATACCAAGGCACATTCTTCCATAATTATTCCTTTCAACTCTACACCCTCTTTTCCAGGATGCTGTTAATGGTCTTTTTTTAAAAAAATATGAAACCTGAATTCTATCTGTAAAATATTTCAACTTCATTAACATTAATTACTACTAGAATAAAAGGAACATCAACTCCTTCTCTCTCTGACTTCTATAGATCCTTACCTCTTCAAAAGATGTGCAATTTTCTATACTCATTCCCTGCATTAATGAAAAAGCAAAAGTTTCACCTTCTAGAAATGCTTAAGTTCCTGTTTCTCAATACTGTCTCACTATTTCAGCGCAGCAAGTATTACTTTCCAGAGGAAATGCTGACACAACTAAACACGGTGAAGTACAACTCCAAAAAAACCTCTTCAATGGACAATGGGGGTTGAACTCAGCTAAAATACAAAGTCATAATGATGAGCAACAAATCCATTTAAAACAAAAGTAACTTTAAGAACTACTCAAAACATAAGCAGTAATTTCAGATTAGTATTCCCAGCACCATCACTGAACAAACAGCTTTATTATCTTTACACAATCACGTTTCTGCAAGATAATAATGAAAAAAGAAACAAATCAAAAGTAGCAGCAACTATTCCTTACATTGTCAAGTCCTGCTGGCTAGACTTGAGGAATTCTGTAGTAAACACAGAACAGAAAGTACATTTAATCCAGAGTAATTTTAAGCAATACTCAACACAATACTTTCAATAGCATCATGCATGAAAATAACATTTGAGAAGATTAAGAACATAATCCTTACTGGTGCTTCAAAGTGTTGCTTATAATTAAGATATTTCTGCTCTAAAGAGACTAAAAACATGCAAGTACTGAAATCACATACAGCAATGAAAGTCCTTCAACATTTCCCGTGCTACTTGCAGAGCAGCAGCTGAAACAGGAAAAGAACACCTCATGGTCCAATACTTCTATCCTATACCTGTAGATCTATGTTCAGAAAAAAACATCACTATTAATACTACATTAAAGGACAATATTTAATGCCATATAGCAGAGGTGAAATTTCTTTCCTACTAGTGTCCAAGCGAGAAGAGTACAAATAGCAAAATAATTCTGCTATATCTCATACATAGGTACAATAGTACATATCACAGTAGTAGTGGATCATATCAAGGTTAGCATAAACCTCTGCACATCCCTTTAGGTCAATCTGCATGCCTTCCTTTTTCCTTTGCCTTAACTCACAGGAAGATCTCTAGAAACCAGAAAAAGTAAAAAGCGGCATCAAGGCACGTTCTGGTTTCCAGGCTTGACCCAATCTCTCAGCCTGTCAAGCAAAGCCAATACAATCCCACATTTTATCCATAAACCTTTCCCCCTCCCATTCTCTTTCACCCATTCACTAGACGTGAAAATATTTCAGCAATAACTTCTGAGTGGGGTACTTCAAAATTCCGCAGTCAGAACCATTTTTTCTTACTTCACAGAAATGCTCTGTACAATTACAGAATTATTTTAGCTGGACAAGACTATGTTTACTTCTCCCTCCGCCCTGGTTCAAACCACATTGAGTCCTGAAGCACTGAGATGAGGAATTGTGTTAACATGCAAAACGTACCAGAAGAGAGAGGGGAAAGCAGATAACACAAAGGCAGCAGTCACTTACTACTTCATCTGTTGCTCACACTATAATTCAAACAGAAGAAAATTAACAATGTCTTAATACCAACTTCTAATTGAACTCTGTGCAACTTCAGGGTTCGCTCTTATTCTCAAGATGTACAATTCATGGAAAACCACCACAACCAAATACTGTCTCCAAGTCTCTTAGAGATACAAGCCCACTTTAGTCACCCAGAAGTGATCAGCAAGCCCACTGAACAGGGGGCCCCATTCCTACCAGTAATGCTAACTAAAAATTGTAGATCTGAGCCAACAGGATCCTCAAAGCATGGCAGTAAAATAAAAATATATGTTGACAGAAACACCCGTAATCCAACAAATTAGAGTAATAGATTTTTGTCTTTTCTGTTCTAGTAAGGAAAACAAAAATGTCAAAGTAGAAAATTACAATGAACCAATGAAAAAAAAATAATGAAAAGTCTTGAAGAAATATCAACTATCCTTCAGACTAAGCTATTTTTTAAAATTCAGATAACTGCAAAAGTCTTTATTTTTAATGTAACACAAGGTACAATCTCTCTTAAACATACTGTGTATAACCTGAAAGTTGAGATTAATTTTTACCTAATGTAACATAACTCTGCAATAGATTGCAATATAAAATGATAATTAGAACAGTCCTGTTAGGAACTTCACTTTCAACTTCATTTTATTTGTAGGTAAAAATCTACCCACAGATAAGAACCCACTTTTATTTTAACATTTGTTGGTCTCTGTGGTTGAAAAATATTTATTGGACTTAGTCACTGGAATAGTAAAAGTATGAGCAATTTTTTTGAGGTCAATATTGGCTTCTTTGCAAAAGTGATTTTAGGAATCATGCTGTGGAAAAGAGGAGCCACTCCAAATAAAGAGAGTTTAAGAACAGCCATAAACATTTTTCTATGAATAAAAGAAAAAAAAAAGACATGTGCATGTACATGTGCATATACATAGATGCATACAAACTATTTAGACCATATGTACACATGCATTCACAAACACTACACCACTAACCAAAAGTTCCAAAAAACAGTAAAAGCTTCAGCATTCCATTGTACTCCGACACCCAATATCACATCTCCACAGATTTATGAAACACCGCATAAAAATGACAGCATCTTTCTCTCACTGGAAAATTCACTTCCCAGTAACTATTTCCAGACGGTACAGAATTGCCTAGGGCTAAAGACTACTGGGCATGCTGGCACACAGGCTGTTCTTCTGTCCAACTAAGAAGAAATCAGCTTTTCAGTCCAGGAACTGTATTTGGGTAGGGCCTCCTGCTTGCTGAAGAACAAGTTCTCGCAAGGCATTCCTCAACAGTGAAGTTCCCTAGCACCGAAAGCCTCAATCACCAAATCAGGCTTCCTTCAACCTTCTAACAGAAATTATTAACAAGGAAAACAATGTTTTGAGATTTCCCACTTTGGAAAGAGATTTCTTGCACACAATCTGGCACCTTCTCAGAAAGGACAAGTTTAAAAATAAATCAAAATATAAGGTGCCCCCCCGGTCGTAGCCATTCATCTGCACATTTTATGAAACCATTACCAAAAAACCCTCTTTAGCTTCCTTTTCTAGATGTTTGTCCTCTGCCAAATGAAAGAAAACTCAATACAGCACTAAGATATTTGCAATTGCTTTCAGATCTACAAGAGAGAAAAGGGAAGTTTTTTGTTATTCAAAAAAAGATCATAAAATTTTGAGGAGGAATACTAAGACTAGCTGTTTCTGCTATGATCAATTTTCATTGAAACAGCGAGTTTTTCAGATTATGTGATTATTATGACAAGTTGAAATGGCAAACGTTAGCAGACAGGGAACACTACAGAACACCACTTTTGAATAATGCTGACTATAGACATCCAGCCCTGTGTATGTTTTTTCAATACATACTGTTCCTAATAAATATTATAGTTAAGAAATAATCACCCTGTTAACTAGGAGCAAATACAACCCACACACATTTTAGAAATATTTTGACAGAATAGATAGTTTTTACCATTCTTGAAGTGACATTCCAGTGACACAAAAACCAAAGGAATCATAAAATTCAAATGCCCCTTAGTTGGGCATCAGAATATTAATCTTTTTCACAGAAAGGAATGAAAAATTACGCAAAGCAAAGACACGTTGCCCAAGTCTGACTTGCATCAAAAGTACCTTATAAAAGCTTTCTTTGTCCCTCAGAAGAATGGAGATGACAAAGAGCAGCGCTTTTTATTTATATAAAATTATAATTATAGATAATAACTTAAAACCAGCTATAAATTCACTTACTAGATACATGACCTAGGACTGTTTATTAATTATTTTTATTTCCCTCCTCCCTCAAGGTTCTCAGCAATTTATTTCTGACAATCTTTTTAGGGAGAATGTGACACTAACAGAAACAGGTGTTAACCTGGACAGCAAATGTACGACAATACGTAATTCAGCCTGGAAGACTCCATATGCAATCTTCATTATTACTAAGGAAGCTATAACTCCGCAGTCTGACAGACTGTATGGACACATGAAAACATTTTTGCCTGTACATCAAATGTATGGAAAGTATTTATTCCCTGAACTCATCGTACAGTTTAAAGTACCACTACTAAGACTGAAGAAAAACACCCAAATATAGGAAACAAAGTCTACTGAAAATACGCTATAGGTATGATTTTACAGCACTTCAGAGTATTTTGTTTACTGCACAGTCCCATGAAGCGGCTTCACTGAAGTCTATCAGAAAGGAGAGGCCAGGGACAGTGACGGCACCCAACTGCCCTCTGCAACACTGCTTCCGAGTTAAGAATTGCCGCCTTTGCCTGCTTCTTTTCTCTTCTGAAACTGAGACAGATTGACATTATGTACATTTAAATAGCTCTGAGATTGTTTACAGTTCTGTGTCCACAGCAAGCCTAGAACAATGACTTTGTTTGTTTCATTAGCTGGAGTTTTTCTGAACTGTTACCTTCCATCCTACCCAACCACCAAAGGCGTCTCTTAGCTCCCTCCTTTGGAAAGCACTCCAAATTCCAAACACACCCTATAAAAATGTCTCAGGATTGCTGCTTCAGATAATTCCAAAGGACAAGAGGAATTCACAATTTAATATATATCTTTTGAACCATTTAAAAGGAAAAGCAGCACATTTTATTTATATAGGTTGAACTCAACTCTTAGCATCGAACCATCTAAAAAACTTGAATATAGGAAATTGAGTCTTCCATGTTTCAAGCATTAGTCTTCTCACTCTTGGATTTTCTCTATAGGTAAAGGTCAAGCAAACAACCTGAGAAACCACTGTCTGCCAGGATTTGCTACAAGAATCTTTTGAGAACTATTTCAGGTATTACAAAAGCCCAGGAGCAAAAGGCCCATAGGCAGTTCTCACATTGCTGTTCAATATCTTTGCATTCCTGACAACTTCTAAGATTGACAGAATTCTAATAAATCTCAGATTAAATATCTGTCAATCCTGTTGACGTTAAGGGTACATTTATGAAGAGTATATTATACTATATTTTCTTCAAATTTGTAAATATGTCTTCAATATAATTTGCTGAGCACAAAATAAGAATTTGCCATTTGTTAACACTTTACCAATCACTGCCTTTGTCAACCACTGCAAACTGAAATCCTGAAGAATATCTCAGAAGTATCAGTGACACGTTCGCTATCTTGTTCTTCCTTTGTTACTTTTTCTTCAGAAGTTCCTTTGCTTTAGATTAAGCACACGATAGGGATTACGCTTAATTTAACAAGATCTCCAAAAACAATTTTTCACTCCGCTGAAGCATAACATGCCAAGGCAAAAGGCCAAATCACAGTCACATGACAGATTTTAAATATGAAAGTAGTAAACATAAGGATAACTTGAAATAAATAGTTTACTTAGGGTTGCTAGGCTGTCTAATTAATTTTTAGGGATTATGCTTAATTTAACGAGATCTCCGAAAACAATTTTTCACTCTGTGCTGAAGCATAACATGCCAAGGCAAAAGGCCAAATCACAGTCACATGACAGATTTTAAATATGAAAGTAGTAAACATAAGGATAACTTGAAATAAATAGTTTACTTAGGGTTGCTAGGCTATCTAATTAATTTTTGTTTGATATTATTGTATATTGCAGCAAGCAGTGATTTAAGAAGCTGCTTAAACACAGATCATACAAATATATGAGCATAGGCTAATGGAAAGAATGGCATATTTATTTAGATTAAACATTCCTGAGTAAATTAAATAAAAAATGCTCAGATCACAAGCAGAACTGTGTGGCTCTCTGAAATACACAGCAGAAAAAACTTGCTCTGCTAGTTTGCAGGAGGGAGAGCACCAAATGAAATGTGGTGAGTCCAACAAAGATTTTGAAGTTGTTATAAGCTGTTAACAGACCTAATTTGAAAAGAGCAGATGTACCTTAAAAAAAATTCCTCAGCTTGCTTTTCTTTGAAAGGGTCTATAAGCGTTTTTCATTACTCAGACTAAGTTTCATAACCAAAATGAGCTGCAGTTTGCTTTGATGCTGTGTAATGTTTTTTGGTTCTGTTAAGCGGTACATATTTATACTCTTCCCCTTCCCCCAAAAGATATCATAAATTTTTCATCTTTTGACAGCTTCAAACAATTAGACTTTAAAAATATGCAGCTGAGGCATATATTTTAAAAGTTACATGAAGGTGTTAAGCTTCTAGATGGCAGGAGTCCGAGTGTTATTTAAGTGCTTAAATCCTGAACTCTGAAGATCTGAGGAAAGTGGAAGAGTCGCCTTTGGTCATTCTAATATCTGGAAACTATCCATTTAAATCTAAGATTATATCAGCGCTCAATTGCCTGACCTTTCAGTGCACATAGTAAAGGGACTACAGCAGCAGAGACTTATTTACTTACTCAAAAAGACTTCATGCGGATATGCTGTCTCAGTACATTAGCTCATTTTGAGTTTTGAAACTAAAACAATAGAAGTTATTATAGCATGCAGCAGCACTTCACAAAGCTGCAAGGAACATTCGAGATACCAGTGGGTAAAATTCAGAGTATGCCTGAGATTTTCATACTATGCCCGTGCAAAGCCATTATAAGATGGAACATGATGACAGTATTTGTTGAGACCACTTTTGTCACACCAAGGAAACAGTTGGATACTCATTCATCAGGGAACGCTACCTGGCATTTCACTTACATCTCTCCACTAAGACCACGTGAGCTAAAAGGGGCCACAGAGGAAGGGTGAAGCAAGGTTTCCTTACCTGAAAAAGACAACAGGCTGGAAGGAACCTCAAAGTCCTTTCCCAACACTTGGGCAGAAAATAGCAGACTTAAAAAGTATGCCTGACGACATGCCTCCGGTCCCATTTACAATCCTTCACACAGCCTCCACAGACCACCCACTCCAGTGCTTCAGCTCTTCAAGTGTAGTTCAACTCCCCCCCCACCACTACCCCAATTAAATCTTTGTTCCAAACTCATCTGACGATGACTTTTTGTGCTATGTTTCTTGGATCTCAGGGAACAACTGATCACCATCCTCTTTTCAGAAACCTTGTATTTAAAGAATCATGTTGCCAACTGACAGTCTTCCAATTCCTTCAGGGATTTTTATTCTTCCCTTATCTACTGTATTCTCCACAATTTGTCCTTTGCTTTCCCTTCTCTTCCACTTTTTTAAAAGGACAATGCCGAAAATTAGAAGCTAGCTAAGTGAGCCTTCACAAGCTCTGAGGGCAAGCTCAGGGTTGGTGCGTATTACGAAGGGTAACTACAAACACCCCAGATTATAAATTTTATAGAACACCATGCTGTCATGTTCATAGTCTGCTATAATCCTACACCCTACCCTGACTCCCGCTCTGCCTACTAACCTACTAATCAAATGATCTCTTTTTTTAGGTTTGCACTTACGATTTTAATTTTTGTTAGTAATTGATAGGTTTCCCTTTTGATTTGTTTGTCAATGTTTTTCATTCATTTCACCTCTATGTAAACATCAGTTTTAGTTCTGGTACTGTTCTGCAAAATGCTTCCATCCCCATCTACCCTGGAAGCACTCGAAGTTTTACGCGTTTTTCTATTCTATCATTAACCTGTTAATTAAAAAAAGTTACACAGAAGAATCAGGCCCAGAACATATTCTTGAGTGATTCATTCCAATTAGACGGTGAATAACTGATAACTGAATATTCTTCTAAACTGGATGTTCCCTTGAAAATGCTTAATTCCTTTGCAGTCAATTTCACCTACACCAGATTTTTCTTATGAAAACATCATATTAGACTACGTCAGATGCCCCATTTGTGTGCTTCCCCCTTCTGATATTCCAGACAGCCTTTCAAAGCCATAAAGTAAGTAGGTTCTCAGTAAAACCTGTCAGCTATTTAATGAAACCTGTCCTCTATGTACTGGCAAACTCATTTTTTAAAAAAATCGTCTTCTGACATCTTCCCCAATAACCAGAGTTAGGCCCTCTTCACCCTCCTACAAAGAAAAGCAATATTGCTTCCCACCCACACACACCATCCAATTCTCTGGGAATTTTTCCTTCTAACAAATTCTCCACGTGAAATGGCAGTAAATCATACATTACTTCAAAGAATTCCTTAAATAGAAAAAAAAAAATGTATTTTCATTGGGCCTAACCAAGTTAAATTCATCTAAATTACCTAAATATTTTCTAGCATGTTCTTATCTTCAAGCATTCATTACTATTTTGAAATTACACATAGCATCTGATCACAGATCATCTCTTCTGGATAGGCTAAGAAAAAAAGATACATGCTTCAGCTTTCTCCAAATCATCTGTTATTTTCTCTCACTCAGTACAAAAAAGAGACAACTCCTTCTTTATAAGCCTAAAGACAGCAATCATTCTGGTTTAGCCAGACAGTGGTCATGGAGAAAAGGCCCAATTACCATCTCCATCCATTTTAACTGGAGTTTTCTGAAGCCAATTAACAGCTTGTAGAAAACCAAAACTGCAGAACCTGATTTTTAAAGCACATAACTATTTAACTCTGAATAAGACACTATCAGTTAAGTGTCTCTAATACATTAACTTTGCCTTTTGGCAAACATTAAGAAGTCTACAGCTATTCACACTATGTTGACTCCACACACACACACACAGACAGCCCCCCCCCCAATCTTTAAGGTCCCTTCAACCCTAACCATTCTATGCTTCTATGATTTATAAAACCAAGACACAAATTTCATTATCAACACAAGCTATCAACGGCCAACAGCAACTGAAGGTTTATTTTTCTTGACCTACTTACAAGCTGAAAATACAAGGACCTAGGTATTCAAATTAATAAAGTTAGTACTGTCAAAGTTCAGGGAGGTTTGTAACCATGAAGAGCGATGGGTCAGAACAATTCATCGTCTCTCTTCACCTGTTCCTAGCACTATTCTATATTTAATGAAACACACAACGCTTAAAATAGTACAGATTATATTTACAGACCTTTTAACACCACAGACCTCATCCTTTGCTCAAACTGCCCAACAGACACATTTCAGGAAAGAGCACCATAGCAACACAGTTAATTCCTTTATGAAAGCATCTATAAGGGGATCTGTCAAGATGCTATAGATCCACCATCTAAACTTTCCCAGCAGTGGGATAGAGCTGTAGCTATTTAAGCAATGTTTGGCACTTCAAACAATTTTTATCACAGACAGAACTCGCAGATGTCTGTTTCCTCCCCACATTTTGCACACGGGCATCTGAGTTCTGAATTTACAGCCTAGAGCCCTCGATCACTTGTAGTTACAAGTCATTGACTTGTAGTCATTGACTAAATACTATGGAATATTTTTAAATTATGATAGATTTTTCTCAGGTACTCCCCAATGTAAGAAAGACTATAGTCTCTCACTTTCAGGAAAAGAAGACAGCATAACTGTCACTATGAATGAAGCTGGGATTTCATTTGTATTCACAAAAAACATACGGTTCGAACCATTATTTTTTAAATTATTAGTTAACCTCAAGGCAAACATTTATATCAATGGCAGTGCAATGGTACCTACTCAATTCATGTTACATACAAACCAGCACTTCTCTCAGACAGCAAATCTCCACTTAGAAATTCATTTGGTTCCAAAGGACTGAAACTCAGCTCCAGTGCCTAAGCAGGTTTCCCATGCTCCGCTACCTGTTTAACAGCTAAAATACCAGGGTCCTCTCAATTTTTGAGAAATAGTATTTACGATTTATGTCAAGTTTTGTCAAGTCCAATTGTCTTTAGAGGTTCTGAACATCCACTAAGCTTTTTTTTTTTTCTTGCTGGCTTCTTTGATACGCAATGAAAATTAGCTACACATTAACTATTTTCAGTTTACACACAGTGAATATAACACATCCCCACAAATGCAAGGATTCTTACACATGCTAGTGTAAAAAAAAAAAAAAAAAAAAATCATACCTTACCAGTGCTTTGTTTAGAAGTTAAATCTACTAGAATACATTCAAACTTCTGTGCACTACTAACGTATTCCTTGCACAGTAGAAAGTGGTGGCCGACTTTAAGAGGACAACTGCAAATTGGGAATCAGAATATCATTCAGCATTTAGTAAAACAAGAAAATCTCTTCTCAAAAGCATTCTAAATCTGTTAGAGCATTTTAGTCTGTGCAGTTGGATTTGTATGGAGAAAGTCATTATCAGCAAGTCTATAGAATTAAATTAAATTCCTCCTGATGTAAAAAGGTTTAAAAAGACACAGTATTTCTCTAGAACATACAAAAAAAAGATACCTGTGCATTAATTCCTGGTCTATATCATCCCGGCAGCTACTGAACAATCTCTAGAAAGCTATGCCTTTTCTAGTTCTGTCTGGGTGACTACAGGAGCTTTTGGTCTTAAGCCAATACCTGGCAGGAGTCTGTTACTGAGAAAAATCAGTTTGCTCGAGCTTCATATTCTGGAATACAGAATTAAAAATGCAACATAATGGCAAAGATGCTGGTATGGAGCAAATCAAGACTTCCATTTACCTACTCATAAATATCAATTTTAATTCAATACTGTCTGGCAATATGCGTGCATCCCCATCTATCGTGGAAGCACTGGAAGTTTTACATGTTTTTCTGTTCTAGCATTTATGAGAAGATTTATACATGTATATAACCATAAATTATATACAGATGTCCTGGCAGCTGGTCCTGAGCACAGGTGCTCTAAATGCCTGTAAATTCTAACTTCTGTACAGCAGATAAGAAGGGGATATTCTGCATTAGTAACGGTTTCTGGCTGGAGTCATAAGTGACAATTCAGTGGGAAAAGCCACAGTTCTGTTTTGTGACACTACCAATACTAAAAAGGAAAACCCAAACGACGGTCACCACACACAAATCTAGGAAGAGGGATTAGTCTAGTAAGCCTAAAGACCACAGGACAAGCCTGCACTGGGTAAGCAGATAACTCAACATAAGGAACAACTAAATTGTGTCTCTTGCAGCTTTGCTCCCTTCCATCAACTGTTACTTTCAGCTGCATGATATTTCCAGAAGTATATAAAATATTTTAGGACTTTCTCTTCCAGACTATCAGAAACAGAGGAAAATAAAGGAATGCCTCCAAAGAGACTTTCAGGATAAAAGCCATCTAATACATGATTGACTACAAACTATAATACTTTATGATCTTTCCCCATAGCTTCACAGCAGGAACTGTGATAATACCGTTTCCTTTCCAACATCACAGGTGTTGGGACTTCACAGGGGATATAGCAAGAAGGGTTGGAAATACGAATCAAGAGTATGCCATCCTTTCAGCACCCCTCCGGAGTCGGTGAATGGGTGAATTGCTTTACCTGCATTACTCAGTAACTAAGCCTAGGTGGGGACAGAAATACTTTTCTGTCCTAGAAAGCTAAGTAAATGTGACACTCCCACACTCTCTGCAGTGGGTTTATTTTGTACGGTTATCATGCATGAACACGGTTTTGTATACCATTCATACACAAAATATAAATGAAAATTCTTGTCCTGAATAATGAGATAGACTGTACAATTAGGGCAAAAATATATATATATACACCTAACAGACAATAGGTCTTAGGGTTACAGTGAAAGCCTCAACAAATGTACCTTCACTTTTAACAGCTATCCACTAGAAATGATGAAACACACGAGAGAGAAATGTTTCAACATAAGGAAGCAGAGGACGAAATAAAGCTGAAATCAAGAAGACCGAGTCTGTCAGAGAAGCCTTATTCTTTGGTGAAGACCTGTAGGGCTGAGATCCTACATTAAAAATAAAACACTTTTCTTACCAAATGTAATCTGGACATTAAAAAAAAAAGTCATACACAAAAGAGAAGTGGGGAATGGGGGATCTAGAGAGAGATCCTGGACTGTTTGCTATAAGCAGTTTGCATACAACCATGCCACGCAGACTCAGGACCTGGAAACACACTCGAGCACATTTCACTTAACGTGGCTATAACCCTAACATACTTAGAAAACTTTCAAAATTTAAGCGTTGTATTGTATTCTGTGTCTGTGCTTATTTCAGAGTTGGAAGGCATCACCACCCCAAAAAAAAGAATTAATAAACCTTCTGATGGTGATTGAAAGTCATTCAAAATTCATAACAAAAAGTAACAAACTTGCTGATATAGAACTGCTTCCAAAGAAAACCAATGTCATGCTGAATACTGAATCATTAAGTTTGTTTAGGACCCAAGTAATAAGTCTCTTTAAAATCTCCATCTATATTTTAGCATTGCTCAAATACTTATAAATACACAGTCATTGCAAGACACGATTTTCACCATTCTATCCAAATTAACAGATCAAATCTGATGCAGAAAAGTTCAGAAAAATAGGCTACCCTTTCAGTGCCTAAATACACAATTTGATGCCCAAGGATAGGCATCTAAATATTTACACATAATAAGCAAATAAAAACTGAGCATCAGTGAGAGATTTGAACCTAGAGGATGGAGAAAAAAAGAAGGCTCAAAACCTAATTTTGAAAGATACAAGCACTCAAAACTTTCCCAAAAGCAACTCCCAAAAATCCAGATGTAGATCTCCAGAAGAAACCAAGTTACACAGTCCAAGTTGCATTAATAGCTCAGACATTTAAACTTACTCCTGTAGTCAACGCAAGGTGAAAACTGACTTCAGAGACCACCTCTCACTTCACCGTAACATTGCAAAAACCAGAGATTAAGAAAAAAGCCAATTGTTAACAGGTAAAATCTTAAAAATCTGATGAATGTAAAGCTAAAAATCCTTCGTCTCTTACCAAGTAAACATTTTCTTCTCATGAACTGGCCAAGTTCAGGCTAGATTCCATTTTTCTTGTTTTAGGAACTGCATACCTAGAATACAAATACCCCATAGGCTTCAGTATTAATTCTGCATATTTCTACACATCACAGTGAAGTGCCGTGAACGATAGCAAATGATCCACAGTCTAAAGGGTAAAGCTAGAGCAGAGCAAAGGCACAGATCAAATTACATATATTCTGACAGCATCAAAGCATCAGGTGCAAATTATATACAAATACAAATTACACACAAAGCCTGGCACTACAGTCAAACATGACACAAATAAATATTTGACACTTCAAAATGACAAGCTGTGAAACAGAAATAAGTATCTAAACTAAATGCAGCAAAGCCCTGCTAATTTCATTGATAATGAAGGAAGGAAAAGTACAACTAAAATTAATGTAGGCAAAAAAAGGTTGTCACAATTTAAATCCTGCAACTCTAATCCTTGTCAGAAGGCTGGAAAAAACTCTACATTCATGATTTTCCCAATAAAATATTGCTGGCCTTTAACCCTGAAATATTTCAGTTCAAACACCATCTAATTCCAAAAATTTTCAGCAAAAACCATGCTCTGCATGTCTCGGCATCCACTAGATATGATTTCAGCTTGCAAAGGAAAACAGGTTCCAGTAACAGCAAAAGGGGAGAGGTGAATCAGACAAGACAGTATCAAGAAAAAAAAAAAAAAAGTTTTCCCCTTTCTACATCCAGGAGAAAAAAGCATACAAACACATTCCTTCGCACAGCTTTTGGTGCCTGCAGGTTTAGACTCGGTGAAGGAATAAGCCTACAACTAAACTAGTTCCAGCCGGGGAAGGACTGAGTGATGCTTTGTGCAAACCACTAAAAGGAGAAATCTCTTTCAAGCATGCACAAACAGTGCCGTGGTATCCAGAAGGAAGGTAAGCACAACGCCTGCATTTTTAGAGGTTTGGGATGACAAGTTACAATCAACTGCAGTGGTTACAGTAATGTCTAAATCATCTTAGGAAATCAGTACATAACATTAAAGAAAAATACAAAACATGTTATGACATTGAAGTAGGAAAATATTTAGTGGATCAAGTACTAGTTTCCTAAAACATATGAAAGACAAGTGAAGTTCTAACTTCCAAGACTGCTCTAATTTTAAATGCATAATTTATCAGCTTTATAAAACAAAAGAGTAACAAGAATATCTAGACAAGTCTTTCTTCTTTTTGGTAAGACTTGCTATACAAATGACTGACAGCATTAATATACAGAATTAGCTTTGTTGCAACCTGTCCTGGTTTCAGGTGAGGCAGTTAACTTTCTTCACAGTAGAGCTAGCAAGAGGCTGGGTGTTGGATTTGTGCTGAGAAGGCTGATAACACACGGTTGTTTATAGCTGCTGCCAGGACAGCCAAGGGCTTTTCAGCTTCTCTGCTGTGCCAGTGTCTGCAGGGGCAGGAGAGGCTGGGAGGGAGCACGGCCCCAATTACTGGCCTAGGATTCAGCCTTAGGGTTAGCATTGAGACCCAGACTGGCCAAGGGTCTATTGGTTCTGGTGTTGGGGTGAGGGGCTACAGGGGTGACTCCTGTGAGAAGCTGCTGGAAGCTTCCCCAGCTCCAAGTCAGACCCACCTCTGGCCAAGGTGCGGGAGTGCCTCTGTGGCAACGTATTTAAGAGGGGAAAACAAAACTTGCTGTGGACCTACAGCAGGGAGAGGAGTGGGATGTGAGAAAAACAACTACACAGACACCAAGGGCAGTGAAGAAAGGAGGGCGAGGAGGTGCCGGAGCAGAGATTCCCCTGCAGCCCACGGTGAGAGGGCAGGCTGTGCCCCTGCAGCCATGGAGGGGAATGGTGGAGCAGAGATCCACCTGCAGCCATGGAGGGTAACGGGGGAGCACACGGAGGACCCCACGCTGGAGCAGGTGACAGCACCTGAAGAAGGCTGCGACTGTGGGAAGCCTGCCCTGGAGCAGTGTGTTCCTGAGGGACTGCACCCCATGGAAGGAACCCATGCTGGAGCCGTCATTAAGAACTGCAGCCCGTGGGAAGGACTCACGTCAGAGAAGTTCACGGAGGGCTGTCTCCTATGGGAGGGACCCCACGCTGGAGCAGAGGAAGAGGGTGAGGAGTCTTCCCCCTGAGGAGGAAGGAGCAGCAGAGAATGTGTGATGAACTGAGCGCAATCCCCATTCCCCTGCATCGCTGGCGGGGAGGAGGTAGAGAATTCAGGAGCAAAGTTGAGCCTGGGAAGAAGGGAGGAGTGGGGCGAAGGTGTTCTCAAGATTTGGTTTTGTTTTCTCATTATCCCATTCTGATTTGATTGGTAACAAATTAAACTAATTTTTTTCCCAAGCTGAGTCTGTTTTGCCTGTGACCATAATTGGTGAGTGATCCCTCCCTGTCCTTGTCTCAGCACAGAAGGTTTTACTTTTTTCCTTTCAATTCTCCTCCCTATCCCAATGGGGGGGAGGGGAGTGAGCAAGTAGCTGCGTGGTGCTCACTGCCGGATGGGCCTAAACCATGACAACACTCCCTATGCAAGAGGATAAAATGTGTTAAACTTAATAGACGCTATGCTTCTATGGTGCATCTGCAGGTAATTTGATATTTTACAAGATGTACAGAAAAGTTCAATAGGACGGATAGGTCCGTGCCATGAGATCATGCACATAAATGTAACAAAAAAATTTAACAAAAAAAAAATCTAGAATCAGTGCACTTTAACCCCATTTTCCACCAGCACTCGTAAATCTGTAATTGCATGGGGCAGCTTCTGATTTAACCCAACAGATTAAATCACTATAGCTGGTCAGCACAGCAGCAGAGCACATATTTAAGTGTGTTATTCCCTGATCCTCACTGTTATGGTTTTATTACAATGCTTGACATTTGAAATATATTTAATTTTTTAAGAGAGTCATCATTCTAATCACTCTCCAAATTAGTTATCTTTTCAGTAAACAGGTTTTCAACAATCCCATCCAAATTAAGGATTTTTGCATTTTCTTCTTCAAAGATGCACATGGTAACTTTACATGAATTCTTTACTTGGAAACAAATACCAAACCAAGTGAATCTGAAAGGACAACAATTTCCCACTTTCTCTTGTTTATTTGGGTAAGACTATCTGTAACATTCACAGACGATGATACCAGTAGTTGAGATTAGTTTATAAAATCCAAAACAGTATAATTACTAGACTGTATATCTGAAAAAGGTTAGGAAGATTACAGGCACTTTTCTCACATTTTGTTAAGAGCATTTGTTAGTGGATAAAAAGAGAAGACCGTACTAAAGATATCTTCCCGAAACACAGTGCCAAGCATTGAAGTTAGTTAAATGATAGGACATTTTTCATAAGCCCAGGAAAAAACCTCCTAAAATAGATTCTTTTAATGAACCACAGTAAAAGAATTCCATACACATTATCTCCAGTACCATCTCAATTTAGAAGACTAAAATGATGAGAACCTTTCACAAGATGACTGTTTTAGGACTACCGAACTAATCACACATTAAACAAATTAATCCCCACAACATACTCTGGGTGAAAATACTCCTTTCTTTTTCTTCAGTGTAACTGGAAATATAAGAAAAGACATACAAATCATGTGCTTGTCAGCATCTCTCTAGTCAGATGCATCATTCCCTATTGTTCACAAGAAAAATCACCACCAACACCTGTAACCCTGTCATTGCTCATTCTGTCAAATCCAAGATGTCAGGCAATATTTTCCCCAGTACTGCAGTAACACCGAGCTTTTTCCAACTAGCATACAGTAATGGCAAGTCAGCCTTCAGAAAATAAAGGTTTCAGAAAATAAAAACTTCAAAAAACAGTGCAAAGAAAAGGTAACAGAGAACAGTGTCAGAAGCCTTCACATCAGCATCTATATATATGCTTACTATTTAGCATTCATCACCACTGTATCTAAATGCCAATCATAAATATGTATATCAAATTATAACCTTCAATTAACACTTCATATCTAATTAAAGCAGGTACACAAATACATTTTTATGTGTGAAAAGGGAAAACCTTCTTTCATATTGATGAATAGGAGGTTTCAGCATTCTCCGTATCCAAAGAAACCCCTCTGACTTACAACGCAAAAGTCAAACATTCTGTAGAAAGGAATTTAAATATCTTTTCTTGATTTTAAATAAAATATCTGGGAAATTTCCCAGGTCTTTAAAATATCTCCCAATGTAAGAATGTGGGGGAGAAACAGACAGGAATAATTTTTTTTAAATACTATTTTATAATCCTTTAAAAAAATAAGTTTACCTGACCTGGTGTGTTCTGTAGCTATTTGTTTTAGATGCTTTAGATTCTATACTAATTAATATAGAATTATTTATGCAATCAGGTCTTAAGCAGTCTAGGAAGATAAGCTGAAGAACTCCCAACAAAGCAAATTCCGCAGACCGGATGCGATCAATCAGATTCCAGGTGCAAAGGACAAACCCAGTGGAAAACCAAAAATGTTCACAAAAGCGGCATT